>NC_053161.1:63326875-63552977 GCF_016835505.1 Polypterus senegalus
ACACTATGTTATACAGAAGTGACTTTGATGTTACTGTCAGGCAAGGAGCAAAGCACAAGCTTATGTTTGACAGACTGGTTCATGACACTCATCTCAATCATGAACTCCGAAAGCAGACATCTATCTTGATGTTGATAATTGTCACACTGTTGGCATGAATCAAGCAGAAATCATGAACCAGCTTTTAAGCCAGTTGCCAAGATGATGACAGCATTCACTGCCAAAATTGGACACTTGCTCCAGCTGGGGCAATTTGTAGGAAGACTAGAGCACAACATTACATCACGTCTAGTCAGTCAGTCCCAGGTAACAACAACAGGCAACAGCAATGTCAAGAGCTGAGCACTTTCTGCATATCTAATTTGATTCAGTCAGATGCTGTCACTGATGTCTGAGAATCCAAGGAAATGTCTCATCAGCAGTTTCATATCAACAATGAGCCAGATATGAAGATATTCAGTTAAATCAAAGCACATTGCCTTCGAAACTGCTAAGTAGCGCATACATAAGTCATTAAAAATTAGACAACATGCCAAACAAAACATTATATATTACTATGTACCTGTATAATTTTAAAGTACAGTTAAGTGCCAATTTATGGCTGTATTTGGAACTAGCCATTTGGATGTACAGTGGTGTGAAAAACTATTCCTTCCTGATTTCTTATTCTTTTGCATGTTTGTCACACAAAATGCTTCTGATCATCAAACACATTTAACCATTAGTCAAATATAACACAAGTAAACACAAAATGCAGTTTTTATATGATGGTTTTTATTATTTAGGGAGAAAAAAAAATCCAAACCTACATGGCCCTGTGTGAAAAAGTAATTGCCCCCTGAACCTAATAACTGGTTGGGCCACCCTTAGCAGCAATAACTGCAATCAAGCGTTGGCAATAACTTGCAATGAGTCTTTTACAGCACTCTGGAGGAATTTTGGCCCACTCATCTTTGCAGAATTGTTGTAATTCAGCTTTATTTGAGGGTTTTCTAGCATGAACCGCCTTTTTAAGGTCATGCCATAGCATCTCAATTGGATTCAGGTCAGGACTTTGACTAGGCCACTCCAAAGTCTTCATTTTGTTTTTCTTCAGCCATTCAGAGGTGGATTTGCTGGTGTGTTCTGGGTCATTGTCCTGTTGCAGCACCCAAGATCGCTTCAGCTTGAGTTGATGAACAGATGACCGGACATTCTCCTTCAGGGTTTTTTGGTAGACAGTAGAATTCATGGTTCCATCTATCACAGCAAGCCTTCCAGGTCCTGAAGCAGCAAAACAACCCCAGACCATCACACTACCACCGCCATATTTTACTGTTGGTATGATGTTCTTTTCTGAAATGCTGTGTTCCTTTTACGCCAGATGTAACGGACATTTGCCTTCCAAAAGTTCAACTTTTGTCTCATCAGTCCACAAGGTATTTTCCCAAAAGTCTTGGCAATAATTGAGATGTTTCTTAGCAAAATTGAGACGAGCCCTAATGTTCTTTTTGCTTAACAGTGGTTTGCGTCTTGGTAATCTGCCATGCAGGCCGTTTTTGCCCAGTCTCTTTCTTATGGTGGAGTTGTGAACACTGACCTTAATTGAGGCAAGTGAAGCCTGCAGTTCTTTAGACGTTGTCCTGGGGTCTTTTGTGACCTCTCGGATGAATCGTCTCTGCGCTCTTGGGGTAATTTTGGTCGGCCGGCCACTCCTGGGAAAGCTCACCACTGTTCCATGTTTTTGCCATTTGTGGATAATGGCTCTCACTGTGGTTCGCTGGAGTCACAAAGCTTTAGAAATGGCTTTATAACCTTTACCAGACTGATAGATCTCAATTACTTCTGTTCTCATTTGTTCCTGAATTTCTTTGGATCTTGGCATGATGTCTAGCTTTTGAGGTGCTTTTGGTCTACTTCTCTGTGTCAGGCAGCTCCTATTTAAGTGATTTCTTGATTGAAACAGGTGTGGCAGCAATCAGGCCTGGGGGTGGCTACGGAAATTGAACTCAGGTGTGATACATCACAGTTAGGTTATTTTTTAACAAGGGGGCAATTACTTTTTCACACAGGGCCATGTAGGTTTGGATTTTTTTCTCCCTAAATAATAAAAACCATCATTTAAAAACTGCATTTTGTGTTTACTTGTGTTATATTTGACTAATGGTTAAATGTGTTTGATGATCAGAAACATTTTGTGTGACAAACATGCAAAAGAATAAGAAATCAGGAAGGGGGCAAATAGTTTTTCACACACTGTATGTCATATTGGCTGTATGTCAATGGCAAAGTGTACAGGTAATTGAGGCTCTGTCGGTCTGGTGTGGGTCCCTGGGATACATACTTCAACTGATGGTAAAGAGTAGCACAAACAGATTATTTGAGACTTGGCAGCTGCACATGTTGTCCTGCAAGGGAAGGTGGTGTGGGCCAAATGCATAAGAAAGCTATGTGGCACAGTGCTGATCAAAGCAAACTTTAAACAGCTGTCCAAAACTCAGAAAACACTGTGAAATAATAATAATAAAAGATGCATTATTATTTACAAGGCATTTCTATCAGATCAGAAGCAAAAAAGCATAGCCAGTCATTTGTCTTCAAGATTAGAACTGTTATATCTGCATAGTCTTCTGACAGCGCAGTGTTTTGTGTTGTATATCGTGCTATTGTTTCAAGTAAAGAGTTGTTGCATGCATTCTAATATAAGATTGGGAATGAGTATAGAGCTTTCATTCCCACCACCTTTTCTACCCAGTATCTTTGATTTCTGCCACTGTACTCTACCATCATACCCTCACTATGTCAACTACTGGATTCCCTGCTGTTCAGAAGCTGTCCATCTTTTGAAGATGCATTTCACATCTCCACCTGTCCTAGCTCACTTTGACGTCTTTACTGCAGCCTTTGTTAAGAGTGATGCTTCTAGTGTGGCACTAGGAGCAAGGCTGTTCCAACTACAGAATTGTACTGAGCAACCTATTGCCTTCGCCTACCAAGCTCTAAGTCAAGCTGAACAACAATATTCTATGGGCAAACATGAAGCTGTGTCTTATGTCTGGGTTTATAAATGGTGGCACATGCTTCTTTATGGAGGTCCATGTTATGTACTGAGCATCAGGCATTTACAGCCTTACTGTCAACATCAAGCACTGGGCACAAGCCCCTTGTGATTTACTACTGCAGCGGTATAATTTTACATTGCAGTTTACCTCTGCCCATGAAAATGTAGGGGCAGATCTGCTGTCCCATGGTTCTTCCTACTCCACCACAGACTCAGGACCTGACATCAACAAACCGGAATTTGTTCAAATGCTCCATTCCACTCTGCAAGCCACTGTCTCCCTACAGGTACTTTAGGTACCTGTCTTCTCCCAGCTGTGGATTTTCATTTGTACATTTTGGCCCACTGAGATTTCAGGAGGAGCTGTCTCCATACTAACAGCCTATAGTATGGCCAGACCAGCCCTGGGACACCTGTATCTGAATATTTCTGGAGAGTTCCATACAGCTGACAATAACTCCACCCCACTGACAATGGGCCCCAGTTTGTATCAGTAGAGTTCTGGACTTTCCTAGCTACCTGTGGCATTTGTCACATTTGGACAGTTCTTTGTCATCAGCCAAGGTAAATGGGGGTGTATGAAGACTTTAAAAAACAGCATTAGGACTCACTTGATTGAGGGCTGCACATTTTCAATTGCTCTTCTCCATACTCTTTTTTCAACTCTTCTCTGTCCATCGCCCACACCAAATTGAAGTCTCCAAATGCTCATATTGGCTCCATCGCTCCAGGCAGCAAAATCTGATAGCAAAGGCTAATAGGGATCTATACACCCGGATTCAAGAATGTCATGGCTGCCAAAGGTGCATCTACTAAATGCTGATTTGAAGGCAGTGAATATTTATGTGAGTAATTATTTTGTCTTTTATATTTATAATTTATTTAGATCACTTTGCCGAGATGTGTTTTCACTTTGATATTAAATAGTCTTTTTTTGTTGACCAATATCAAAAAAGCCAAATTACATTGACTCTCTTTCAATGTTGTATAATAATAAAATGACAAATCTTCCAAGGACTGAATTTTTTATAGGCACTGTATATGCTCATTCAGCTAGACAAATCACAGTATCTTTGATGTACACAAACAAAATATCTGTATTAATACTAAAAGTAGCTTGCATTCAATGTACACTGCAAAATACCATGCCACTATTGGTTTATTTATAAATATAAGCATGGTAGGATACCATTAAAAACAAATAAATACATTTTCTCAGAAATTCTTTTGGAACTGTGTAAGCACGAATGTAATCACTTTGCAGCAAGTTAAGAGTCTGGGCCTGTGAGGGACACGCTCCTCAGGTGACCGTGGAGTGCCTGTGGAGGAAGGAAGACCTGAAGAAGTTGGCTCTAAGGCAGCCTGTTAGTAGCAGGTAAGGGGGATATGGACACAACACTTAGAAGAGCACTTTGATTAGACGCAGTCCACAGATGCTAAAGCCCATGTGTTCGCAGATGTTGCCACCAATGAACCTTGGACTGGACCCTTCCATTCAGGTCGGCTTACAGACAGCTTGGAAAAAGTGTGGCATACTGGTTGCCTCTGACCCCAGGTGAGGTAAGGATGGACAGTGTGTGTAAAGAAACAGAGGGACAAGCTGCTGAGAGCAAATGGTGCCACCAAAGCTTGAGCTTTGGGTGTAAACAGCACTGAATATGCCAAGGGTCCTTTTCAGTGCCACTTGCCAGCAATTGACTTTAAGAAGCTAATTCCATTCCGTCTTCTCTCGCAAACCTTGTGTCTTTTCAATGTATAACTTTACACTTTGCCCATGGCCAGGTTAACAAAATTGTGGGATGGATGAATGTCACCCTAGCACTGATTTAAGTATCATTGACCACAGTGGTGTTTTGCTTGGCCAAAATCCATTTCTCTTTCTTTTAAAAAGCCTGAAAAATGAACACATATGAGATTCCACTAGTCAAAAGATAATACAGTACACTGTGAATGTAATTGTCACTGAGAAATTCTCAAAATAAACCTCTTAATCAAGCCCACTTTTGAATTTGTTTTTAGCAAATGAAGCCATAGCTACTGACATTACCTTCAGGCTGCAGCTATAATTTGTCACTCACCATGTGTTTTGTTTTCAGAATAGTACAACAAAGTGATTCTACTAATGAAAAATTATTAAACAGGTCATCCTTCACATTTGTTGACAAATTATTCTAAATATTAACATCGGAATAACAAAACACACTGATCTAAAAGTATTAAACACACCAAGATAACAGGAAGTAAAATCCCTGCAACATTCACTGGATTATGTTTAGTTGTTATTCAGTGGGCACTTTTATGCAGATGGTCTTTTAAACCAAAACATTACACTTTTATACATTATACTATTTTATGTATGTTCTCTTACTTTAACTGTAAAAGGGAGTAAAGTCTCACATCCACCTCAGACAATGATATCAGTCATGTTCAGATAGTAAGCTAACAACACGCTTTGGATGTGGGGCTTTTCACTAATACATTTATAGATATAATGCACTTGTGGACCACAAAACAATTGTTTAATCATGCATAAACTATTTAATACAGTGTCACACCATTTACAAAGAATGATTGTTCAGCTCCAGATATGCACAATTAACCACTTATTGTATGAAGACCTACCTGTTGCAGACACATTCTCCAGGATATCATTGTGATTCTGAGACAACAGCTGCAGCGAAAACAAGAACATGCAATTATTTGTACAGCAGCCTGCTAGTCAGTGTCATACAGTTGAAGAATTGTAAACAGACAGAGAATGATAAATAGCTCATAAAATTGAGGGAAAAATCATACAAAAAACATAAAGTGAGGGGAGTGAAAGCAGCCTCACAGGGCAGCATAAGCATGTTATTTTATGGAATTTTGGGTCTATTGTGCACCTTTTGGTTCCTGTATGTCTTGATCAAGATTTTTTGAATTCCTAGATAGCAATAATCTAAAATTGCTTAGAAAACCATGGGACATGTGCCTTGTCTTCCCTCCGGTTTGATATTTTCATGGACAGGGTATCAAGCTGTGGCAGGGCTTTGGAGAGTAAACAGGCTTGCAGCTTTACTGTTTGCAGATGATGCTTTCTTATTGGATTTGTATCTCCTAAGCTCTAGGGAGCAGTTTGCAGCTGAGGAGAATACAGTCAAAGTGAGAAATGACAACTTCAAACGATATGTTTATGGTCAACTTTTGTCAAGGAGGGTTATGCAGCTGCCTCAACTGGAGCAGTTTGAAGCGCTTGATCTCAAATGAGGGTATTCAGTGATCATGAGATTGACCAATAACTGGTGTAGCAACAGACCTACTGCAGACATTGTTCTTGATTGGTGTTGTGTTTTTACACTTAAACCAACTATATACTGATATATTAATAAAGACAGACACAAATGCAGCAATTATCAAACTTCCATCATTTTATGTGTGTAACAAGTTCCAGCGGTAACGTGCGCCTTAATACCAAGGTGCAGGCACACATTCAATGCACTTATTTGTAACATTAAATAGACCTTAGATTTAGTCCCAAATTCTTACATATACATAACATTTCCTCCAACCCAGCTTGGATGTGTAACAGTATTTTTTTATTTATGTATAATATCTACAAAACAATTGGCATACAAAACATGAACATAAAGACAGCTAAGGCATACTATATAAAAGTGCACCATTTATTACAGTGTACTGAAACATTTTGGACAAATCGGCATTCTGATGTGCTGTTGCATTTTTAAAGTAGAACGTGAGCAAAGCAAAATACATTGTCCCAAACTGTATTTCACAAAACATGCACTGCCAGTTGAAATGAATAATGAACTGGTATGCAGAAGCTGCCCCTACCATCAACAAAACTTACATAAACTTTGACTTAACATATTCCTTAAAAACAAAACCCATGGTAAACATAATTTAACTAAAACCTTAAATGTATCTATAGGAAACATTTATATATGGTGAAATCCAGTTTACTAAAGCTAACAGACTCTTAAGAGAAAGAAAAGCAACTGTGCAAGATGGCCGTGATCTTTAATTACACTGCTTTCCTTTCTGAGGAAGCAAATGTTGTATATGCCCTGAACAGAAGACAGCTGGGTGCCAGTAACAGTTTGTGCCAGCTACACCACCCTCCGCAGTGTTTCAAAATCTTGATCCAAGCAAAAACTATACTAGGATATGATGAATAGCATAATATTCAGTGTGCATTTCTACTTTACATGAACATATTAGAATACTGATAATTATTCATTATGTGTTGAATGATCAGACGTTTTAGGTGGTGAAGGTTGGAAGGGTGATCAAAATGTTGGTTTGCACATGTGCAGAGGAGAGATACTGGATATATTGGGAGAAGGATGCTAAGGATAGAGGTGTCAGGCAAGAGAAAAAGAGAAAGGTCTAAGCGAAGGTTTATGGATGTGGAGAGAGAAGACATGCAGGTGATGGGTGTAACAGAACAAGATGCAGAGGACAGAAAGATATGGAAGAAGATGATCCGCTGTGGCAACCCCTAAGGGGAGCAGCTGAAAGAAGAAGATAATTTCTATCAGCAGTAATATCTGTTAGAACATTCACAAAGCTTTTCTGTGCCACTCAAATAAAATATTTCTTGCTTGTGCAAGCAGTCATCTGTAACTGACTTGGTGCCTAAAGCATTGATTTAGCCTGTCTCAGGGAGGACAGCCCTTCAAACTAGGGTACAAGTTATAATTAACATTAAATATGATTGCCACCTTATTTATTTAGGGTTTATCAAAGTAATTCATATAACAGGCACCACAATACAACATTTCCATTTGGGAAAAAATGGGTAATCTGTCTGATGCTGTTTTAACTTTATTGCTATACAGTGTAATTGGTCAAAATCATAAATGATATTACTTGAGTGTTGGTATCCTGTGATGGCCTGCTGTCTATTCCATTGTTGCTTCCTTTTGCTTGACTCCGCAAGAATGAGTTCCTGCTGTGGGCAGTACAGGATATGGAAGAAATATTAAAGTGTTTAGAACCATGCAACTTATGAAAAAAAAGACTAAAAACAGAGAAAAGATTATTTAGTATAAAATATGCAGTAATGATACGGCTTACATTGATTGATTGCATTTTACCCTAAACAGCAACCTTCTTGACATATACATGTTACTTTCAAAATGATTCAGGCTATTTGTCAGTTTTCTGAAACCAATTTTGAGTATACTTTATGTGTGTGTGGGTTAGTCCATTGCCTAGCACACACGCTCACTCTCATACTCACCCTAATTAGAGCTGGCAATCAATCTGAGTTGCACATATTTAGAACATGGCTAGCTCTGCTGCTTCATTTCTCTTGACTTCTGTGTTGTAATCTTCATTTTTTGTCCCTCTGTTTTTGGTTTGGTTTCTTCCCACATTCAAAAGATGTGTCTTCTTAACCGTTTTAACCTGATCAGGACTTATGTACTTCACGTTACTTACTTAATTGCATCTCACTACCTCATTTAATGTGGTCAGTATTTTTCCTGTTGTAAATGTGTGCTGGCACAAATTGGTAGTATGAAGTAACTGCACACAGGTTCAGACTGTCTTTACCGGAAATGTATAGTTTAACGTAAAATTGTTATATGGTGTAATCACTTCATAGTTTGTGATAAATAATGTAATGCAGTATTACAAATACTAACATTAATTAACAAAAAATACTTTAGGTACGTAGTATTCAATTTACCCGAACGTCCATCCATCCATTATCCAACCTGCTATATCCTAACTACAGGGTCACGGGAGTCTGCTGGAGCCAATCCAAGCCAACACAAAGCATTCAATTGTTATGTACAGACTTACCTGCTAACACGATTGTTGTGGTTACAGCTGACAAAAGCAAAAGTGTGCACACACTTAATTAGTCTCATAGCCTTCTGTTTTACTTTGTGGATAAAAAAGATATTGCAATGCAGGCTATTTTTGCTATTTGCCAGCACTGGATTAAATGGGAGACCTAGCTATTCTTTTGACTATTCCAGTGTCTTCCCTTATTCACAATGCATATACGAGTATATGGCAATGATATTTAAAACAAAGCAAAATGCTACCAGCAGCATGCTCAATGATGTCATCTGTGAGTAATGTTATGAGCCCCAGAGCAAAAATATGTAAGAAAAAAAATTCAAAAATGCAATATATATTAGTTAGAACAACATATAAAGTAAATTCAGTTTAATTCCCATAAATCTTGATAGCGATTCTTTCTTCAAAATCTTTATTTCATCATTTTAAGTTCTCATAAAACTTACTACTAATATACTTATGTCACTAAGCAAGATTATAACCTTTTCTAATGGAGAACTGGGTTTCTTCTGCATATGAGTGGCACATAAAGTGGCTTTGGCTAAATAGATAGCAATTGCAAACATGTTGGTATTGAAAGTAGTAGACTTTTAAAAATATTAAATATTATAGATGGTTGGGTAGTTGATTAAACACTAAAGAGAGAAGTGTACAATCAAAAGTTTTTTTTTATCTTAAGTGCTAAGTTAAGTTGCTTTTAAATGTTATTTAGAATTTTTAAACAAGAATAAGCTCCAATGTTTTAATTAGATCAAACAGCTTTGTTATTTCGTTCTATGCATAATAGATTACCCATCTACAGAAAATAAACCAATTGGTCATACACAACAGTTATTAAAAAAGGTGTTCAAATGAAGTTGAACTACAAAGCAGACTTGACTGCCAATGTTATAATCATTTTGACAGCAGGATCATGAGAAATACCAGTTAATTTGGCAGCAAATTGCATGCTCTCCTTTTTGATGGGTATGGTGTTTACAACTCCTGAAAATACATATGCCATGCCGTCTGTTAGAGTGAAAAATTATTTTTTTCCTTGTGAGAAAAAACATTGGAGATCACTTTGTTGAACAGTTCCATAAAAGAAATGTCATTGCTTCTTGCAAGTGGGAAAAACAGCTTTATTTAACAAATACACTACATTACAAACTGTCACATTTTATTTAGTTAGATTAATATGTCTGATGGAAATGCTTAATGTAGTTGAGCACTATATATGTTTAGAACTGAGTTTCAGTAGTAATAACTCTTAGGTTTTCTGAAGACAAACACCTCTTTAAAATAAACTTTAAGAAAGGTTTAAATGACAGAAGTTAAACAGAGAGGAATTTTGAATAAGATGGTAGCTTAACCATTGAGCTCTAACTCATCATTTGAATGTATAACGGCTATACAGAATAATATACTTAATAATATTAGTTTGTTGTAAACATGTCTATCTGTGCAAGTGTTTAATCTGCGATCTAAGAAACTCTTCTTAACTAACTGATGTTACTGCTTTACAAGAGCAATAATGTCAAACTGACAAGCTGGCTGACCAAAGGACCTCAAATGAAGACCCTTGTTGTTTTTTGAGGGATGAGACGACCCTGATTGTTTTCCAATTATTGTTTGGTTTCTGTTCCTTTAGAGTCAAGGCGTAGAAGTAATAAGACTCATTAAATATACCACATATTCTTTAGATTCACAAATAACATTCTTGCATCTTACAGTTGTTTTGGGAGAACAGGCATCATTCATTACCTAGATGTGATGCCATACTGGAACGGCAAATGAACTGGCGAGTTGGACAGAGAGACTACTTTGTTCCCAGATTTTATCATTTAGTGGATGGACGAGCACAAGCTGAGAGTCAGGAGCAGTTTCATCCCAAATATGCCAGGTGGTGCTCGTATGGCAGTCCAATTGGGACACCCACCAAGGTGCTTGGGATTTGGAGTCTGGAAGTGCACTCCTGTTGTGGTCCCTGGGGGTCAACAGAGGTTGCTGTCGGGGTAGGACCTCCCCTACTTTTTGTATGGCCTGGAAGTGGTTCCAGGGAGACACAGCATAGCACCAGAAGCATTCTTGGGTTCGGCCTTACATCAATGAATCAAATTTGGAAGGCACTGGACAACACCCAGCAGAGGACGCAAGGAGGAAGAATTATTGTGTATTTTTGTGATTGTATTTAATTGTGACAAATAACTGGAGTGAAGATTGTTAAGAGGTGCTTTTGTGGAATAAATAATCTTTATTTTATTCTAAAAATGTGTTTTGTGTTACTGTGTCTTTGTCCTCTTGACTTCGGCCAGATCACAGTATATAAAAGAAAGGGTTAAAGACCTCCTGTTAAGAAAGCAAAAGGAGCCCATTTACAAGGCTTCTTTGTATTTATGAGAATATAAATGGAGTTGTCCTTGCTTTAGAGCCGTTCACTTCCTCAAGTGTGCTTTCACTAAGTACTGTCATTAAAAGGCTCCTGGAGTCACAAGTGGGCTTTTGGTATTCTTTTATTATACAGTAATACATATATTGAATATGTTTAGTTATATTTGTAACATTTCACATTTTCTATTTTGAAATTAATAACATTTTGAATTGGACTAACCAAACAGAACAAAGACATCTTAAAATAACTGGTAGCCTATCTTGAAGTATTTTTAATGGTCACTGTAATACATTCAAATAAAGGGACTCATTTTAATAATTCATCTACACTTAAACCAAGCTAATAAATTTCAGATTTTTTGTAATGGTTAACAGCTAATACTCTCTAGGTTTAAGACATATTGCTTATTTTGCAGAATGACTCTAAATTAAATAAAGTGGACAGACAGAATAGAATAAATGATACTTCATTGAACTGTTAGACATACAAGAGACACATGTGTTTCCAACACATTCTATCTAAAATACATGGAGCATTTTATGAGAAGACTAAGTTAAATCTAATGGACAATTCCCAATTTCCCCAAATAATATTTGATTTCTTCTTTAATCTGGTTTTGATTCTCCACCTCATTTCCCACTGGAGTCCGTTATAGATGTTTAAATACCAACTCTCAATTAATAAAGTTCATTATAAATTTTGAATGGAATAATGGGAATTATAAATTAGTGTATGATGGCTATGCTTTATGTAGTTGCCTTCTAAATTAGTGTATTTTATTAAGTAAACTATAAAAGATGAAAATTAAAAATGCATTCAGTTATGGCAAGGTTATTCTTTCAACAGGTCTATCCTCCATTTGAAACAGCAGTTTTTCCAACCTGCACATTAAAAACGACTGATTATTACAAATATTTGTTGTTGCAACAGATATACTGTAACACAAAAGCAGCAACACATCTACTTATTATGAAAGGTTAACTGTGAATGTAATGTTTAACATAGACATATGTTTCTAATTTTAAACAAAATCACATATACCAATTTTTATTCATATTACAAATAATTCAAATAACTATAAAAGTTTTTAAAGATTAAAAGTAATGGTAAAAAATGGTACAACATGTGACAATTAAGTGAAAAGTAAATGTATGAATAGTTAAAACTGATTACAATTTCACTTATTGGTGTGACTTACAAAAATATATGTGGATGCAAAAAAACTTTGTGAAAAATGCTTTTTATATTGTTTTCAGTTGAAAAAACAAGTATGGACACTCTCTTCCTCAAATGAAAAAATAAAATATTAAATATATTACACTATGTAATAAATAGGGCGGCACGGTGGCGCAGTGGTAGCGCTGCTGCCTCGCAGTTAGGAGACCCGGGTTCGCTTCCCGGGTCCTCCCTGCGTGGAGTTTGCATGTTCTCCCGTGTTCGCGTGGTTTCCTCCGGCACTCGGTTTCCTCCCACAATCCAAAGACATGCAGGTTAGGTGGATTGGCGATTCTAAATTGGCCCTAGTGTGTGCTTGGTGTGTGGGTGTGTATGTGTGTGTCCTGCGGTGGGTTGGCACCCTGCCCAGGATTGGTTCCTGCCTTGTGCCCTGTGTTGGCTGGGATTGGCTCTGGCAGACCCCCGCGACCCGTATTCGGATTCAGCGGGTTAGAAAATGGATGGATGGATGTAATAAATATCAGCTTTGTTTATTACTTTTATGCTATTTTCACTGGATATGACAATGTTTCTGATTTTATTAATGAGTAAGCCCTGTACAGAGAAAGACAGAAGGATGAATTGTGTTTAAATTCGTTAATATCTTCAGTCAGGACATTTGTATATCCTGGATATAGAAAGTGGCTTTGTCTATGAGGCACCTACAGAAACAAAGTTAGGGTTCAAATAACATGGGGCAAAATGGAAAAGCACATGAATGGAATGACATGTTTATTTGGAGTCTTTCCTTTCTGTTGCAGGTCTTGTTTGTTCCAAACATACAAAGCAATATGAACACAGAAATTACTTATGAAAATTCATATTTTATGATGTCTACAAAGAACAAAACTCCAGATAGTCAGAAGTGAATAAAATAACAGTTAAAAAAGATATTAGAAATTCTAAGGGTGTTTTTTTATGCAAAGGATAACTGTACAGGAGATACCTTAAACATTTCAGGTAAGAGACCTTCTGCTTTTAGTCTGTAGTCTTGTCAAGCTGAATAGGAGTGCAGTGCAGGTAGTTTAAACACCTAGTCAAATTCTAATGTGTCTTGCTTAATTAACTTTGAATCCCAGAAAAGTGACATTGAGCTTAGTGATAATGATGCAGTATAACATTTTGATGTACATACTTACATTGTATTTTGAAATACTGCATAATATCAGAATGTCCTGCTAACGGAAATGAAAAACAGCAAGACAGGTGTTCCATGTACGTGTTGATTTGCCTTTTTTTTTTTTTTAAAGGGGACATTTTTTAGAGGAGCTTCCAATTGCTGCTATTAAAAACTGACACAAAGAGCCTTTTTTCTATATATCTTTGTTTTGTTTCAAAAAACATCTGCAACTAAACAAAAGAAGCCATCTGGAAATTCCCTCAAGGTTTTGTCGTTTCTAATGGGACTACTTGAAGGTGAAATTCTCCCAAGTCACTTTATATTTGCTGTAATCAGTTTTGATGCAAATGCATACAACGTTTGAGAGAAAGCCTAAAGTCAGTAACTTTAGTGCTACTAGCTGGCCAGGAGGCAGAATTGTTTATTCCTTGTCTAAAAGTAGTCTCTTAAGGGCTTAAGGGGATGCCTTTGAGAAACCCTGTATTGGTGGTGGGTTAAAATAAAGGTTTAAAAAGTAAAGACAACCTCAGTCCGCAAGCAGTCTATTGTAGAGGTTTCAAGAGTTAAATACATAGGATGCAGCATGAAGACAGTTAAAAGGAGACATTTCTTCCTATCCCCCAACTAGAAAAGAACCAAAGGGGTTAGCTGGTGATTTTTGTGTTATGTTCATTATATAGGTGATCTGATAATACAACAAAATTAACCCAAACAGGTTCTTCAGCAGGAATTTAGGAAATGTAAAATGACCATCGAGAAAAGCTTGAAGGAGTTGAATCTTTGGTTTTTATTATAAGGAAACTGAGACTAGGATGTGTAAGTCAGGGGAATTCCAGCTATTACTTTAAAATGAGTTCATCAGCAAAAGAACAGAAGAAAGCTGTTTAAAGATACATTTCATATAAATTTTAAGAAGTGTTTATTTACGCTACAGATATTGTGAAACTAGTTACTAAATAAAGGAGTAATGTGTAATATGCCGACAACCTTCATTGTTAGGTCAATAGGAAACAAATCAGCCTGTTCTAGTAAATCTTTTATGGTCTTATATTGCTGCTTCCCGAGCAAATGTTTTACTAAAATAATTTCTAACTAAAATACATTGCAGACTGTGGGGTCCAATCATGTGCATTTCACAAATTCATGTGTATTACACAAAATTACATTATTTTGTTCATGTATGTTCATGTCATTTGAAAAGCCAGATTAACGGGCCTCATGGCACACTTTCTTTGTTATGAAATGACACGGATATTAAAGCAAGCATGGTGTATCATTAAATGCTTCCCAGGATATCTCAAAATGTTAATTAGACTAACCATTTTTCTGAACACCTGTGAAATCCAACAGAAGGATTAATGCTCCTTGTAATTCAGTTTCTCTGTTTGAAATACTCTCTAAATTTAATTACAAGGTGAAAATCAAGAGTAAGAGGAGAACTTTGTCAGAAACAAAAGCCAAGTGTGCGGCACATGAATACTATTAAATCCAAGCATCACCATCTGCCGACATATTTTCATCCTGGGAATCACAAGTTAGAAACCAAAGACCTGACACAGTAACAGGTGACAGTGGAACACCAGAACATGACAAATGACTGCCATTTTGTGTATTGTGAAAATTTCATTTATCCATGTAAAATTGCAAAACTGGCAATTAGAAGCATAGTTCCAATAATATAATTTCAAATCTGTTACCTATACATACATATATATATATATATATATATATATATATATATATATATATATATATATATATATATATATATATATAAAATCCAGTGTCCGTCTGTCTGTTTATATGTTTGTCCACTTTTCACGTGAGAACTACTTGATGGATTTAGATTGGGTTTTTCTCTATAATTTGTTTGAACATTCCGGTTGATTTTGCAACTTCTCTCATCATAGTTCACTTGTGGTAGTGATTTATTCACGCAAATACGAGAGAGAAGCTGCAGGCTGAGGGGAGATGAAAGTGGGCAGGGCCCTCCTCACTTATGCGCCAGCCTCCGTTCAGTCTAACTCTCGCCATGTGTTGGAGCATACCTTACCTCCACTTAGCTAGCGATACCTGTTTGTTCAACAGACATTATCATCTACAGATTGTTAAGGAGTCACGTTTGACATTTTTGAGGGAGAGATCAGAGCAATGTGTGATTTAGAGGGTAGCTACTGATTGGAGATATCACGCCATGTGTTTTTCTCCCCACATAGGGGACGCTGTTCCATCAGATCTGAACACGATGAGATACAGTGTCAACATTGGAGTGGACCTACCTTTCGCTTGGCCAGAAATAATTTTTTTTTAATTTGTTTTTAAAGATTGGCCTGTTTCGCTACAACATGGGCCGAACTGCGGGGGACAGCTAGTTTTGTTATATTATATGCAATTTTTTTAATTCTAAAAAGCCCCCAGAAAAAGAAAAAGCACCAATTTTTATTTAATCTAAAATGAATAGCATTAAAATTAAAAATAAATAAATACTTTTTGAATCATTTCCTTGTGTTTTAACAGCTGCAGTAAATAGAAATGAAATATTCAAAATACAGAAATTTATTAATTTATGTTATACTTCATCAATAATACCTTATGTAATCAATACTTCTTTGTTCATAAATACCTGTGAAAAAGTTAAAATATAAATATATATTGACAATTCAAATCATACCTAATTAATCCTTCATTATAAGATTAAGAATCAATATCAAAAAAACTTTTGCATGAGATTAAACACTATAAAAAGTATTGTCAAAGTAAAATTTTAAAGGCGGCAAATGGTTGCCAAGTACAGAATAGTCATTTAAAGTTATTTAAAGAGCAGTTTAAACAATTAAACAATTAATCTCCAAAAGGATATTTCAGACAGTCTAGAAATTGTTCAGGTCCCTGGCATTTTAAGTTAAAGTCATAACACAGGAACATATTGGAAGCAGCGCCTGCACAGCAAAATTATACCTTTTAGGTGTAAATATATATATACTTTCAAGAGTAGCTTTAATACTAAAAGAGTTCATTTACAGCTGGCAATTTTGGTATGTGCAAGAAGGCACCCTGCTGATGAGGCCTCAGGTCTCTGTAGGACATCTCCTGACACCAAAACTGAGTCTGTGATTACCTTGGAGGAGAATCAAAGGACAGGATATAAATACCTACTCCCTGTCAGTGCTTTTTGAGTCCAGGATCAAAAAGGTAGTTAAGCTAATGGGTTACGGACAAGTGAGGTAGTTTGAATAGGTTTTGCAGTTGGAGTTGCAGAGAGAGACATTTGATTTATCTTTATTTTGTGTTTGCTACCTGTAACAGTACAATGCAATCATTATGTTTTAATCAATAGAACCAATATTTTTATATATTTAACACTTCTCTTCCTGGTAATGGTGGCAACATCTCAATTATTTTGTAACGTACAGCCATATACACCAGTAGTGTACACCAGTAGTTACAGTTTCAGGAAGATGTCTGATTACTCAGTTGTTAATCAGCATGAATCAATAGTGAAACAATGCAAAGTCCCACAACCATGCTGCTGTCACTCAATTGAAGATGTTAATCATTTATTTTCCAACCTACCTAATGCAATATATTCTATGTTCACTTTATTAGTCATAATTTATCATTAATGCAAACAGCCAATCATCTGGCAGCAACTTTGCTTAGCAAACACTTTTACCCAAAGTGAATTACAAAAGAGATCAACATAATTGAGTAACACCAGTTTAGGGACTGTTTGGGAACAAGTGTAGCAGGACAAGGGTACAAAATTTATTTGTAAAAGTGAATTTGTCAAAAAAAATGATGATCCTTAGGGACCCCTGTGCTTGGCTGGTGTACCATTGACTGACATCTCTCCATGCCGGACATACAATAGGAATGCCCAAGAGGTAGGACTCAAATCACATGAGAGCATTTCCAGTGATGACAAGGTTAGAGAGGGAGGCAAGAAGGGACTAGTGGTTGACCATGTCAACAGCAGATGAGAGGTATAGCAGGATAAGCACAGATGACAGCTTGGTAGCTCCGGCATGCCATAGCAAGCAGAGCTGTCTCTGTGAAATGGCCCTTCTTGAACATACACCAATATATGCACTGATCACTCACAACATTAAAACCAAGTGAAGTAAATAACATTGATTATCTTATTACAATGGCACCTGTCAAGAGGTGGGATACATTAGGCACCATGTGAAAAATCAGTTCTTGAAGGTGATGTGTTGGGATGCAGAAAAAATGGGCAAGGATCTGAGAAACTTACATCAGGGCCAAACTGTAATGGCTACACATCTAGGTCACATCATCTCCAGAATGGCAGCTGCTGTGCAGTGTTCCCAGTATGCAGTGATTACTACCTACCAAAAGTGGTCCAAGGAAGGACAACTGGTAAACTGGCAACAGGATCATTGATGTGCAAGTGGAGTGAAGGTTATCTGATATGGACCAATTCCACAGAAAATCTAATTATAATTTTGTTAATAAGAAATAATATTTAAATGTCTTACAGAATTTAAATGTCTTACAGAATTTGGTTACCCAGTACTGGATAGGTAGGTGCACAGGTGATGCACTGCAGTAATGTAAAGGTTGGAAGCAATTAGAGAATGATTGCTTAAAGTAAAACATAGTTTGAGAATATTTGGGTGTGAATATTAAGAAGGAAGTAATGAGGAACATCTGATTCATAATTATGGAATATGAAGTTAGATTAAATACATGGTATCTGCTTTGGTGGAAAGGTGATGCAGTAAAATAACAAGGAAAAATCATGAGATTCTTTAAAGCTGTAAAGAAATGCTACAAGGCCATCAGCAAAACAAAAAAATACTACAATAAAAAAGCAGTTACAAAGACACTAGCACCAGCTGTTTTTGAATATGTTTAGACTAGGGATTCATTCCTCTTCATGTATTGCTGAACCACTTGCTATGATTATGGCACTTGGCTGTATTTGTTATGTGGCTGCAACAGTTCTAATTTCATTGGCTTGTGCTCTACTATTGTATCATATATTGCTCTATAGAATACATGGAGAATGTGAAACCTTATTTTTTATTCTTTACACCATGATTATTTTTTCAGTAATGAACATGTATCCACACTTGTTCTTCAAAGAATGTTTAATTATAATTTTGTTAATAAGAAATAATATTTAAATGTCTTACAGAATTTACACAGGTGATGCACTGCTTGCTCTATAGAATTTTTTTTTTATTCTTTACACCATGTTCCATAGGATTGTTTTTGGCTTTAACTTAGCTTTGTCAATTTAAATACACATATTTGCTTGGTTGCAACTTTCTGCCATATTCACAGTCTTCTTCATATAATCCTTGAGGTATTTGCATTAGAAGTAAACACTGTCATATAGGTATGCTAATTACTGCTAAAAGTGAATTTCATTATCTGTGAAAGCTTTCAGTGACTCCCATGGGCAGAAATAAATAAACCATTTTCACTTTCTAAAAAAGGTTTAAGGTTTCATGTCTAAGCAGCAGACAGATGATAAATACATTTCTTAACTTCTCAAACAATTTTTACACATGGTAATTTTTTTCAACCTTATTATGGTGAAGTATTGTTTTTTGAGCATGTCTTGAGGACAAATGCCTAATAAATCTAACAAAAGTCAAATACTTCTGTTAAGTCATCTTGTAATCTAACCATTCTGTTTAAAAACATATTACATTAATAATACTTTGACCTTCTACATTACTGTCGAAAACAGATGTGCAACTTTAACCCTCAAGGACTGCAATGATTTCCAACTGTGCTCTCAATACACCGACATAGCTGAATTTTAAACATTTTTTTAATCGCTTTCCAACTGCTAGATCATTTAATCTTACTAAGTGTAAAGTGTGTATCTAGACTTATTCTACTACCTTAGAGAAAAAGCAAATACACAAATTATTCTTCTGTTATATACAGTATATAGTTCAACCTTTTTTCAGACCTTACTTATAACTCTTCTGTTAGATTAAATTGCCACTTACTTATTTTTTACATTTTATCTTATTGATGTCAAATTTTAATTACAAACTGCATACATTACAAATCAATAAGACATATAAATCAACTTTTTCAGATTAGATATTCCCCTATCCAATCAGGGACCAAAAAAATAAAATTAAATAATCACAAAAACATACTGAGATATCCAAATGGTTAGTAATTGATCAGCATGCTCAGTTAACACCAATGGATTCTATTCTAATTGATTCTAAAACAAAGTCTTAATATTTCCTGTTAATTTTCTCTAATTTTAAGTAAAACAGAAAATTTTCCCATTTTCTTATATTAGGTGGGTTGAATTTTCCTGCTGAGCAAAATAAGATTCTAGTATGCTAGCAGGGCAGTGTAGTTTATCATACCAGATTGTATATTGAGCAGTAACATCCCTCTGTGTGTTACTCCGAAAATACCTGTGACATGATTTGGCATAGCTGATAACTCCAATCCCAAAACTGTCTGGTAAATAAGCAAAGAGGGTTTATGTTGGAGCCATTCTTAAAAAGGGGGCCCAGTGAGAAAGGCACTTGAAGGTATCTCTTAAAATTTGGACAATTTGAGTTGAAAGAAAAGTCTACCGCTCTGAAGGCTTATAATCCAGGCTAGACTGTGATGAAGAAAATGAATTGTTAAATTCTCCTTTGATGCACTATTTAATATGAATGTGTCTTTAAATCCTTATGTAATTATTTTCTTAAGTATGTGAGCTGCTGTCAGATAGATAAAGAGAACTCATCATATTATTTGAAGGCCAGTTTATGGGAATAATATCATTTTATGGAAATTATTCTTGAACCCTAAAGTTTTATAGCACCCATACAATATAAAAAACATATCTTCTGGAAAAAAAAATGTTCAGCTCCTGTTATTAATCGTCCATCTCTCCAATTCTTTGTGTAATTTATTTATATGTGGTTCAATAACAATGGAGACAAAGTAATAAAAGGGTCTAGCCCCATGTTCTAAAATGAAGAAATTGGTATTTAAATTATTCATGCAAATTGAATCATCTCATCTGGAGTATAGTCAGTAAATGCTTATGGATATTTTGAGTAAAAAGTCTCTATTTGTCATATTCCATATAAGGAAGCCCTACTCAGGTATATAAAAAACTGTTTCTGCAACCAAGGAGAGCAGGACTGTGTGGTATTCATGGCCAGCAGATACATACAAAATTAAAGAAAAATCAGTACATTATCTGCCAAGGATTTGAAGGTTCATTTGCAGTGTGAGGTAGTAACACTAATGTACACTACTAATGTTGTAAATTTCACATGGTGCAAAAAGACTGAAAACTGGAGACTTAAGACCACATCTCTGTTAGGTCAGGTTGACTTTATTATTCTAGAGGGAAATGAGTTTGCTGCAGAAAAGTACAAACTGTAAGGCATTGTTGTACAGATGTACATTGACCTTACAAAGGTTTGCAGTTCCACAACTTGATTTTGCATTATCAGTTTGAGAACCTACCTAATTTAACTAGCCCCTTGAAATTGATACATTTAACAGTGGTGAACAAAATAGGCAAACCTTTTACAAACAAATAGGGGAACAAAAACAAAATATGCTTAAACACAGATAAAATTATATAAAGATAGTTATAATCAAGTACAATGTCAATAACTATGTACTAAAAAAAACTATTTATTTGAATGAAATATCTAGCAAAGTCTTTCCTCGAAATAATTTTAAAGTTGAAATGCTAGATACTGTTCAAGGACATACTAACTAGCATGACAGTGATGACAAAATGTAATACTGCATTTGTATTATGTGCCTAGCAACACCTAACTCTAAAGCTCCAAAAATGGTGGCACCCATGAAACAAATTCTAGAAAATAGTGACACCCAAAGAAAAAAGATTGACAAAGTTGAGGTGTGCTCTTGTTACCAAAGCAGTGATAAAAAAAGTAAGAAACATTGCTGAAACTAACAGTACACCCGAAAAAAGATGAAACGCTAAAAATCAGCTGATGGTATGTCATGTCATTTTCTAATCCACCTAATCCGGATCAGGGTTGGAACTTGTCCTAGCTAGCATAGGCAGGAACAAACCCTTGATAGGGTGCCAGTCCATCCCACAAACACAAACCCACACACCAAATACACACATTATGGACAATTTAGTGTTGCCAAATCACCTAACCTGCATATCTTGGGACAGTGGGAGAAAACCCATGCAAACAAGAGAAGAACATGTAAAATCAGCACAAGGAGGATGAATCCTGATCTCTTTTTTGTGGGGCACCAGCACTACTACTGCACCCCTGTGCCACCCCTAATAGCATTCTTTGGACAAAAATAATATGCAAAAGAATAAATGAGGAAAAACTCTTTCTAAATGCTATAAATGTATTTATATGGAGTCGTAGAATGAGAACAGCTAATGATTTGAACCAGGCTTCCAGGTCATTTTTATATAGTCTTAATATCTACCAAGGCTATGTGACAATACTACATTATGCCATTTGTCCACTTCTTGATCACACCCCAACACCATCAGCTGGCAGCCATCTCAATTTTATAGTAAAAGAAACATAAAAAGTAAATTGTACAATATAATCATCTGTTCTCAAAGATAAATCTGTATATAAAGAGCTTAGGTGTCATCATTTACTCAGCATTCTCATAGATTAGAATGACAATATTTTTCCCAAATTTAAGAATCATAGTGCAAGATAGACTTTTTTGTTGCTGTTATATTTATCAATAGTGAGTGATGACCCTGACTGTCATGTCTCACTGACACAATGTCTTACTTGTATTTCTAAATGGATGAGTAGTAATTTTCTCAAACTAAATAAGAAGAAATCAGAAATTTTAGTGATTGGCACAAATGGATATAATGAGGGTATTAGAAATAAACTTGATCCATTAGGCTTTAAAGATAAGACAGAGGTAAAGAATTTAGGGGTAATTATTGACTCTGACCTAAATTTTAAATCACATTATTAATCAGATTACTAGGACATTTTTTCACTTAAGAAATATAGCAAAAGTTAGATCACTTATAACTTTGCAAGTTGCTGAAAATTAGTTCACACTTTTGTTTTTAGTTGATTCGATTACTACAGCATTACTAAAATACTATAGATTACTGTAACACACTCCTCTCAGGACTACCCAAAAAAGACATCAATCGACTGCAACTAGTGCAGAATGCAGCTGCCAGAATCCTAACTAGGAAAAGAAAATCCAAGTACATCTCTCCAGTTTCGATGTCACTACATTAGTTACCCATGTCATTCAGAATTTACTTTAAAATAATACTTATGGTTTACAAATCCTTAAATAATTAATGGGAAAGAGTAGTGGAAGCTAGGTTAAGAAGTGAGGTGATGATTAGTGAGCAGCAGTATGGTTTCATGCCAAGAAAGAGCACCACAGATGCAATGTTTGGTCTGAGGATGTCGATGGAGAAGTTTAGAGAATGCCAGAAGGAGTTGAATTGCATCTTTGTGGGCCTGGAAAAAGCATATGACAGGGTTCCTTGAGAGGAGCTGTGGTATTGTATGAGAAAGTCAGGAAGTGGCAGAGAAGTATGTAAGAGTTGTACAGGATATGTACAAAGGACGTTTGACTGTGGTGAGGTCTGCGGTAGGAGTGACGGATGCATTCAAGTTGGAGGTGGGATTACATCAGGGATCAGCTCTGAGCCCTTTCTTATTTGCAGTGGTGATGGACAGGTTGACAGATGAGATTAGACAGGAGTTCCCGTGGACTATGATGTTTGCTGATGACATTGTGATCTGTAGCGATAGTAGGAAGCAGGTTGAGGAGACTCTGGAGAGGTGGAGATATGCTCGAGAGGAGAGGAATGAAGGTCAGTAGGAACAAGACAGAATACATGTGTGTATTTGTCAGTGGAATGGTGAGGATGCAGGGAGTAGAGTTAGCAAAGGTGGATGAGTTTAAATACTTAGGATCAACAGTACAAAGTAATAGGGATTGTGGAAGAGAGATGAAAAAGAGAGTGCAGACAGGGTGGAATGGGTGGAGAAGAGTGTCAGGAGTGATTTGTGATAGACGGGTATCAGCAAGAGTGAAAGGGAAGGTCTACAGGACAATAGTGAGACCAGCTATGTTATATGGGTTGGAGACAGTGGCACTGACCAGAAAGAAGGAGACAGAGCTGGAGGTAGCAGAGTTAAAAATGCTAAGATTTGCACTGGGTGTGACGGGGATGGATAGGATTAGAAATGAGTACATTAGAGGGTCAGCTCAAGTTGGATGGTAGGGAGACAAAGTCAGAGAGGCGAGATTGCGTTGGATTGGACATGTGCGGAGGAGATTCTTGGTATATTGAGAGAAGGATGCTAAGGATAGAGCTGCCAGGAAAAAGGAAAAGAAGAAGGCCTAAGCGAAGGTTTTTGAATGTGGTGAGAGAGGACATGCAGGTGATGGGTGTAACAGAACAAGATGCAGAGGACAGAAAGATACGGAAGAAGATGATCCGCTGTGGCAACCCCTAACAGGAGCAGCCAAAAGAGGAAGAAGAAGAAATAATCTCGCTCCATCCAATATCTCGGAATGCCTTTCACCTTACACCCCAAATCATAACCTTAGACCTTCAAATGAGTGCCTGCTCAAAATTCCAAGAGCTAAACTTAAAAGAAGTTGTGAGGCAGCCTTCTGTTGTTATGCACCTAAAATCTGGAATACCTTATTGATAGAAATTTGCCAGGCTAATATGGTGTAGCCTTTTAAAAAACTGATAAAAACCCATTACTTTAAAATGGCCTTCTCATAGCTTCATTTTAGTGTAACCCTGACATTCTGTATATGCATTTAATTTATAATTTTTTCTTCATGGCTCCGCAATCCAAAGTAACCCCTACTTTCACTACTGTTCTTTTTCCTGTTTTCTGATCAAAGCACTGTGCAGTCCCTTCATTGATGGATTGAAGGCCAGAGGTCCTCATGACTATCATCATCTGATTCTTCCACATGAAGCCTGAAAACCATGAGGACTGATTGAGATCATACAATAAATACAAATCCCAACAGTGACAAAAACGAAATCAAAACTGACGTTGGCAGCGTTAACTTTTATTATATTCAAAACCCTCAAATCACAAGACATCAACAATAAACCCACACTTTACCCATCAAAACAAACCTGACACTCACGGCACCCCCATAATACAGTATGGACAGTGCGTTACGTTTAAAACTGATGATGGCTCTGGACGCGCCTGTCCCTATCCCACACAGAGCAAATCCCAGCGAACACAACGAAAAAAAACAAAAAAAAACAGAATGAGCACGATGTGCACAAAGCCCTCCGGTATGTTTAATAAAAGTCTTTATTCTCTTTTTCTTTTCTTTTTTTTCTCCCTTTTCTTATAACCCTCTCCTAGTGAAACAGGTGATTGTGCATCCCCAAATCATACACTGGCTTCTATTACCACCATATCCATGGCACCGGGAGGCTCGTTACCCGTGTCTCCATGAGACTCACGGTCTCACACTTGCCACTTCATATATTGCAAAATATCTGTCCCTGTGTGGCCCATTTTCCTCTGTTGTTCAAGTACCTGTCTTCTCATCATATCTACAAAAAAAATTATATATATTTTTTTTCACAAAAACTAGACTGTTTTATCAAACAACACTGCAAAACAAAGTTGCTTTTCTCTGTAGACTGCTGTGGTGTAAGTTTCCCAAACACATTACAGAAGGCATGACCGGACTTTAATGGCAGTTAGGGATGTTACATAATTATCAAATGTATTATTTTATGATATTTTGGTTTTGATCTTTCAGTCTAGCCATATCTATTATAAAAGATGAATGACTTAATAACATCAGCATTTAAAAGTAAGTATAAAATAATTTTTAAGAACTTTATGTTACTGTCTAAATTTTTTATATATGCTTGTATTAATGTCTTTTTTTCTTTTTTTAAGAGATCTGGCCAGAAACTTAATATTGCTGTTAAGTCAGAATAATAGTCAATCAAAGGCAATCAAAGGTAATCCAGCTAAAACAATAATAAATGGAAAGTTGAAACATACTGTACAAAGAAGGTGAGGTAAATGCTAAAATAAAAAAAATTGTACTAACTTTGCTATAACAAAAAATAAAACATTGCCAGATATGTCCGACTTGATCAATTCAACATAAATAAGCAGCCTAATGAAACACAGGCTAAAGGGTCAGTTCATTCCTTTTGCATTCAATATAGCACTCATTATGGCCAAGGTCAATACCCAAAACTCTTTCTATATATGTAGCAATTGACTGAAAAGATAACAAGTTAAAAAAACACCTCAGATTAACTTTAGCGAGAGGGAAATGAATCTAGTTTAAAACACAAAAGAAAGAGTTGTCTAAAAACAGGCAAGGGTTATTGAAACTCAGAAAGAGACCACCAACATATAAAACAATAGTTGGAAACAAAAATTATTCAAAGAAAAACTAAAGATATTTTGGAAGAATGTGTTAACCTCTGCTGCATTACAGATGGCCATTCCTTGCCCATGTGTTTTACAGTGGCAAGTTGAGGACATCACATGCCATGTGACTACCCACAATATTTTATGCATTGGTGTGTATGTGTGTATCCTTTCGACACATTTGGTCTGAGAGGCGATTGATTTTAATCTGAAAATGTATACTCAATGTTCTAGTCTTCACAGACAGAAGGAGAAGCAGGTTAGGAGAGGGAGATGATATATTTAAGAACTATATGAAATATTACAATGACATTTCAAAATAAGTGCTTTTTCTAAATATGGTTTTTAAACTAATATGGAAAACGTAGCCAAATTAAAGGAAATTTTCCATCCATTTACTTGTTTTCTGAAACTGTTTATTCAATTACTTAGTAATTGCTACTTGTCATTATTAGGATACTATTAAGGTAGCAAATTCCACAGAAAACAGTGACTTAAAGGGAAAATCACAAAAGAGAGATAAGAACTGGAAACTGACAAAGATACAAATATTTATATTTTTATTAGCAATGTATATCTGGAAAAGGCGAAAGGGGAGAAGAATAAAAAAAGAAAGACGAGCTAATTACATACCAACATCAATTAATGATAAAAATGACTCACTCATTTGTGAAACTTTTTAGAACAAAAAACTTACAGAATTTAAGAACTGAACGAGAAAAGCAGTCTCTATTTAAAATACAATACAAATGTTAGGAAAACTGGAGCAGTTTGGAATGCTACATGAAAACCCATGCAGACATGAGGAAGATGTTCAATCAGCGCATAGGATATGACGAATCCAAAATTCACAAACAGGTCATGGAAGCTGTGAGATACAACTCCATTTGGAAAATAAATTGCTAAAAATACATTTTGAGTCAGGAAATTAGATTTTTTACATAACACCTGGTAGAGCAACACATCATAGAGTGTTTTAAAAATCAAACAGAATATAAAATTTCAAAGCTGAAGGCACTAGTAGATTGCTAGATAAATTGATATATTCAGGGTTGAACTCTTAAACGTCTAGCAAGCACTGTCACTTTGTATAGTAAGTAATGTTACAGGGAGGAACAGAAAGGACTGTTTCAAAGGTTGTAAATGAAAAGAACAGGTGGATATTGAATCCTGATTTAAACATTAAGAGAGATGTATACTCATAAACTGGCACTCAAATATAATGCACTTCAGACATTAAATGAGAGCAATCTGGAACTTCAGATATATATATTCTTTCAGTAAACATGTGTGTGTGTGTGTGTGTGTGTGTATGTATACAGAAGCAGATTCCACTGATTATTCAGATGCATAGTTAAGCTTATGATCATATACCACATACTGCACACATTACAAAAAAATCTGCTGAAAAAAAGTGTATACCATTTGAATTGTATAAAATTTGTGTTTACTATTTTTTTTTTATGGAAGCACTATGAAATGCTGCATATCTACACCTATACATGTAGGATTTGTATCTTCTTTTTAATTTCGGCAATGTGATTATACAGTAGAGTCATATTTGCTCTGAAAGCACAAGGTAGGATATGCAGTCAATATATGACAACAGAGTAGGCAGCAGAACAATAGCCCACCCTGTAATCTCTTGCAACAAGATGTATTTTGTGTTAAGCCAGATGTTTCCATATAAATGAGGGAGAGGATTGGGCCCTTCTGTAAAGAACTTTAAAAATCCAGAAGAATCCTGTGAATGTTATTTCTTTTATTTTAAAAATACTGAGACAAGAATTCCAAAAACTATTGGTAGCTGCAAATGTTGTGTATATATGAAACTGAAGCTTTTCCATCTTTTAAACTAGGGCATTTCTAATGTGGGGGAAGCACTGAAGTCAATTCATGCATTTATCTTTAGCAGAACTGACTACTGCAACAACTTACTCAGACTGTTCGAAGAGTTCTGTCTGTACCTTCCCTTTAATTAATAATGCAGCTGCAATAATCATTACAAGGCCTAGAAGGTTTGACCTCATAACTCCTGTTCTTAGGTCTTCGGACTGGCTTCAAGTTAAATTTAGTGGGGATTTCAAATGCTACCTCCTTTATATAATGCTTTAAACGGCATAAGCCCTACTTACTCATGAATAAATACAAACTAAAATGAACATTACAGTCTCAAGATGCTGGTCTGTTCCAACAACATTTACTTATATAGCACGTTTTCATACAAATAATGTAGCTCAAAATGCTTTACAAGATGAAGAAAGAAAAAAGAAAAAAATATAAAAATAAAATTAGGCAATACGAATAAAGTAAGGTCTGATGGCCAGGTAGGACAGAAAAAAAAAACAAAAAAACACTAGAGGGCTGGAGAAAAAACAAAATTTGCAGGGATTCTGAGGCCACAAGACCGCCCAGCCCCCACTGGGCATTCTACCTAACATAAATGATCTAAATCAGTTCTCATGGCTTTCAAGCTTCACGTGGATGAATTAGACGATAATGGTTATATGGACCTCTGACCTTCAATCCATCTGAGGGACTGGATGGTGCTTTGATCAGGTGGTGGTGGAGGAGACCACCACCACAGAAAACTGGAAGAAGAACAGCAGAGAAAGTAGGGGTTAGAACAGATTTCGGAACCATGGAAAAAAATTATATATAAACTCTGATACAGGATATCAGGGATACACTAAAATGAAGCTATGAGAAAGCCATGTTAAAGTAATGGGTTTTTAGTAGTTTTTTAAAGTGCTCGACCTTATTAGCCTGGTGAATTTCTATTGGTAAGCTATTCCAGATTTTAGGTGCATAACAGAACAAGGCTGCCTCACCACTTCTTTTAAGTTTTGCTCTTGGAATTATGAGCAGACACTCATTTGAAGATCTAAGGTTAAGATTTGGAGTGTAAGGTGACAGACATTCTGAAATATAGGATGAAGGAAGACTATTTAAGGCTTTGTAAACCATAAGCAGTATTTCAAAGTCAATTTTAAATGACACGGGTAAACCATGTAGAGACATTAAAACTGGAGAGATGTGCTCTTCTTATCCTAGTCAAGATTCTGGCAGTTGAAATCGATTGATGTATTTTTGGGTAGTCCTGACTGGAGTGTGTTGTAGTAGTCTAGTCGACTAAAAACAAAAGTGTGAACTAATTTTTCAGCATCTTGCAAAGTTACAAGGGATCTAATTTTTGCCATGTTTCGGTTTGGTCTTGTCCATTGCGGGAGATGGACATCTAAAGCGGAGCTCCATTAGCAGCGGCATTATATTTTCTATTATTTCTTATTATCCTGAGGTATCCTGTATTTACCCAACCCGAGGGTTCTATTATAGTATATGCAAGCATATATAAATATGACTGGTAAGAAAGGGCCTCAGAAAGAAATGGAAAAGAATCCTAAAGATACATCCAAGTCTAGACAGGCAATCCATGTTCAACTTCAAGGTATGGCCTTTCAGAGACTGACCTGAAACATACAGACAAAAGCCCAGATTTCTCGGGACCACGGTCCGCTGCATCATCTCCAGTTGAGAGAAAAAATGGGAGCGAATGTGCAAGTGATGCAGGTCACGATAGCTCGCCGATTCCAGAAGATCACTTGAAACAGGAAAAGGCCTTGCAGTCCGCACTTTCAGCAACTCCTCGCGACTTGGGAACATCGGCTGGAATAGAGCTCGCCACTTCATCTACGGTGCACGAAAGCAGAAATGATCTGTCCGAACTGAAGGTAATGATTGCTGAGCTCAAGCAAGAGATAAAGAAAGATATAAAGAAAGAAAGAAATGGTATAAATAGTATGCTAAAGACAAGCGAGAAGCTGCAGCAGGAGCTACAAGAGCTGCGGCAAGATAATAAAGACTTGGAGAAATGCATATATAATTGCTTTGAGGTGGCCTTTAAAGGTATGCTGAAAAAAATTGAGGAGCACATTCAGGAAAATGTATCAAAACTGAGAGCACTTGCCGATCAGCTGGAAGACGTTAAGCAGACATTCACAACTCAAATTGAAACAGCTGAAAATTTAGCATCCACCGCTGATGGAAAAGCAACAGCTGTGAATTCCAAAAGCAAAAAACTCGGAGACAGACTTGCTGCTCTGGAAGATGGATGTAGAAGGAATAATATTAAAATCGAAGGTTTACCTGAGGATCGTGAAAGTCTAAACCCAGTGAAATTTGTAGCTGAACTATTCTTCAAAATAATTGGAAAGGACTTTAAATCAGACACCGAGATAGCGGCAGCTTATCACATACAGGGATTGAACACATATAAACCTAGGACTTTCGTTGTGCGCTTTGAGAAGTTACAATCTAAATTAAATGTAATGTCACTTCTCAGTTAGAAACGAGATTATATTTGAAAATAACCTCATTTGTATTTTCCCTGATTTCTAACCCTCAACAGCTGCTAATTGTGCCTCTTTTTATAATATTAAACATCGCTTATGAAAAGCCAACATCAGATATAGCCTCTTGTATCCTGCCAAAGTGAAAGTGGATATTCAAGGTAAACATTATATTTTTACCTCTACGGAGGAAGTAGATAAAGTGTTAAGAAAGCTGATCCCGACACTTTCCTGAAATACGATCGTAAGTCGCACCCTGTCATGACATCGTAAAGAAGATATCACCGGCTGTCTGATCCGCGTGCAGTGACACTGGTACCGTAATTATACATCCTTTTCCCTTCTCGGTCATTATCTGTTTATTTTTAATTACAATTATACACGTTTATGTATGTATGTGTGGAAGAAATCAAATTAGTTAATTTTTTTTCTCTTTTTATTATTCTAAAGGAGACTGCTAAACATCATACCCTTGGTTTATTGTTGTTGTTGTTATTGTAAAAGGGTTTATTATGCTTATCCAGGGCCACTTTTTAACACCATTCCCTGGGTTTACTATCTTAACATTTCAAGACTGTTGAAGATTTTTTTTTTATGCTTATAGTATTTAGACTGTATCAGCAATAGATATCTCAATTCTAATCCTCATACGTTACTGCCGGGGGACTTGTTTTGTTTTGGACGTGCTCTGTCTCTAGGTATGTCAGAGGACTGGGACTTTATGAAGAGGGGTCCAGCCTCATGTGGGGAGGCAAAATGGGGGGGTGGGGGAGAGAAAGAGAGCAAGCTATTTCTAATCTATTCTTTTAATCTTTATAATTATAATTACCAACATAACAATAGACTGCATGGCAATAACCCCTGGGAAAATTGGAAATTAAGGTCAAAGCTGTCTCACTTTCGGTTAAGACTACAAAATGATATCAACAATTCAGAATCAATGTCTACAAGATGGGATAGTTAACTTTGTGAGCTGGAATGTTAAAGGCCTGAATCACAAATTAAAAAGAAAGAAAGTATTCTCTCACCTAACAGGTCTAAATGCTAAAATAGTATTTTTACAGAAGACCCACTTATTAAGCAAGGATCAGTTCCGGTTGCAAAATGACTGGACTGGCCAAATGTTCCATTCCAGCTTTACAAATAAAACTAGAGGTGTGGGAATTCTTACCCATAGAACAGTCTCATTTGTAGTATCAGATGTTGTATCTAATCCTGAAGGGAGATACATGATTGTCATGGGTAATTTATTTAATTGTAAAGTGATTTTGATAAATGTTTATGCACCCAATGTAGATGATAGGGTTCTTCATCCAAAATATATTTGCATTCATTCCCAATGAGAACACTCATAAAATTATAATGGCTGGGGATTTAAATTGTATTTTAAATCCAGACCTAGATAGGTCTCCTGTCACAGGGGTGATGACATCTAACACTGCAAAGACAATTACACAGTTTGTAACTGACCACAACTTATCAGACTCCAGGAGATTTCTAAACCCAAACTCAAGAATACATTCCTTCTACTCACCAGTGCATCATTGCTACTCAAGAATTATTTCTTTGTAGATAACAATTTCTTGCCTACAATTAAATCCTGCAAGTACAACACTATTGTTATTTCTGACCATGCCCCTCTGATCTTGAAGCTAAAATCACTAAGCCCCACATACTCATCTCGCAGATGGCATCTTAACCCACTTTTATTAACAGACATGAACTTTACAGAATTTATATCAAAACAATTTTTTTTTTCTAGAGACAAATACATCCTCAGAGATCTCTGCAGGAATACTCTGGGAAACCCTGAAGGCCTTCTTAAGAGGACAGATTATCTCATATATTTCCCACAGAAATAAATTGGAAACCAAGCAGGTATCAAAGCTAAACAGCGGAATTACTAGAATAGATCAAGAACATGCCAGGTGTCCAAGTGAGACTCTTCATAGGAAAAGGCAGGCTCTGCATTCAGAACTTAACCTCTTGACAACTAAAGAAACTGAACAATGTATTTATAAATCAAGACATCATTACTATGAACATGGAGAGAAAGTTAATAAGCTTTTAGCTCAACAAATCCACAAGCAAGAAGTTCGCAATGCAATCCCAGCAATCACCAACACAAACGGAGACAAATTCATTGCCCATAAAAATATATTGCACACATTTAGAGACTACTATAAATCCTTATATTCTATTGAGTTTAAAGAAGACAAGATCATTCTAATGCATTTCTGGATTCATTAGAGATACCACAAATAGATATTCTTATGGCAGACAAATTGAATAAACAGTTGGCACTATCAGAATTATCAGATACTATAAAGTCACTTCAGAGTGGGAAAGCAGCAGGCCCCGATAGCTACCCTGCCGAATTTTATAAGAAGTTCTCCACTCAGCTAGCTCCCCTCCTATTAGCAACATTCACAGAAGCTAGAGACAATAAAATTCTACCTCAAACTTTTAGCCAAGCATTAATGACTGTCTTTCCTAAACAAAATAAGGATATATTATAATGTGCATTATACAGACCAATTTCACTTCTGAATAATGATGTTAAGATACTGTCCAAAGTCCTACCTGGAAGGATGGGGAAAGTGCTGCCTTCGGTAATATCACAAGATCAAACTGGATTTATTAAAGGCTGACAGCGTCCAATCTTCGATGCCTGTTTAATGTAATATATTCACCCGCAAAGTCAAACATCCCTGAGATTGTATTATCCTTGGATGCAGAAAAAGCATTTGATATGATTAAATGGAACTAACTTTTCACTACATTGGAGATATTTGGTTTTGGCCTGAACATTTATGCATGGATCAAACTACTGTATACCAATCCAGAAACTTCAGTTTGTATTTACAACATTAATTCAGACTACTTTAAACTAGAACGTGGTACCAGACAAGGATGGCCCTTGTCACCACTACTTTTTGCAGTCGCCATTGAGCCACTGGCAGTTCACTGTCGAAATGCTTATGACATAAAGGGGATTATCAGAGAAGGAATTGAACAGAAAATTTCTCTATATGCAGATGATATGGTACTGTATATAAGACCTACAAAATACTGTGCTTGCAGTCCTAACAGCACTAACAGAGTTTCAAAAGATTTCTGGTCTCAGAATTAATTAGACTAAAATTGTGCTCTTTCCAGTGAATTCTCAAGTACACAATATTAGATTGGACACCTTCCCTTTTATCATCGCAGATCAGTTTAAATACCTAGGGGTAAACATCACAAGTAAACATAAAGCTCCTCATCAACAAAATTTCACTGTATGGAAAAAATTAAGCAAGACTTGCAGAAATGGTCAGCCCTTCATTTCACTTTAGCTGAAAGAATTAATATTATTAAGATGAATACCCTCCCTAAACTTCTCTTTTAATTTCAAAACATCCCAATATACATCAATAAGTAGTTTTTTAAGAAATTAGATTCAACCATAACCATGTTTATTTGGAATTCAAAACAACCATGTATCCAAAGAGTGACCCTACAAAGGCCAAAGACAGAAGATGGCATGGCTCTACCTAACTTTCAATTTTACTACTGGGCAGCAAACATCCATCCATCCATTATCCAACCCTCTATATCCTAACTACAGGGTCACAGGGGTCTGCTGGAGCCAATCCAAGCCAGCACAGGGTGCAAGGCAGAAAACAAACCCTGGGCAGGTCACCAGCCCACAGCAGGGCAGCAAACATACAACATATAAAAATCTGGACATGGACACAAATAGATGAACATATACAGGCTTGGTCTGCAATAGAAAAAAATCTTGCAGTACTTCTTTATATCCCTCGCTTTGTGCCCCAATAAATGCAAGTTATTGCCAATATACTAACCAATTGTGCTTCACTCACTCAGAATATGGAACCAATGTAGGAAGCATTTTAAGATAGAGAATCTTTTATCAGTGGCATCTATGCACGAGAACCACCTTTTTCAACCCTCATAAACATATGCAGTTTTTAATGTCTGGAAACATTTGGGATTAAATCACTTAGTGATCTGTACACAGACGTCTTTGCATCCTACGAACAATTACATTCTAAATTTAACTTTCCAGCAACACATTTCTTTCACTACCTTCAAATTAGAAACTTTGTTAAACAGAACCTGCCCAATTTTCCTCACCTCCCACCTCCCCCTATGCTGGGCAAAATATTGCTCAGTTTCAAGGACTTAGACAGCATTTCTGCAATTTATAAAACCATTTTACAGTCCTTCCCTTTCAAAGATCCAAGAGGGCAGTGGGAAAAGGATCTCTCACTCAACATCTCAGAAAAGTAGTGGAAGGAAGCAATGCAGAGAATTCACTCGAAACTCAAAACTATATATCAAACACATCTGTCTTGCTTAAAATTGTCCAAAATGTTTCCAAGGAAAAATCCAACCTGTGAACGCTGCACTCAAGTTCCAGCCTCACTGGGTCACATGTTTTGGGCCTGCACCAAATTAACATCATTCTGGACCAGCATTTTTAAATGCCTTTCGGACAGCCTTGGTGTCACAATACATCCTAACCCATTAACAGCTGTGTTTGCTGTACTCCCAGACTGGCAGTGGAGAAGGACAAACAAAGTGTGATTACCTTTACTACACTATTGGTACGGAGACTTATCTTGCTAAACTGAAAGTATCCTAACTCTCCCCTTTTAAGTCAGTGGGTAACTGATGTTATATATTATTTGAAATAGGAAAAAATCAGATTCTCACTTAGAGGATCTGTGCAGAAATTTTTCAAAACCTGGAGATCTAATCAATAACATTTTAGAATAAGCTTTTAAAGCATTGAGGAAGCAGATTCTCTCCCCTTTTCTTTCTCTTCTCCATTTATCTATATTTACTTATTGATTTGTCTATTTACTTATTTTTACTAGGTTTAAGTTTTATTCTGCTGCCCATGCTCTCTTTCTCGGGGTGGGGGTTGATTTGTTTTCAATCCTATTCTTGTAAAATTGATCTATTTAAGTTATTGTCTGTTTTACCTGCATTATTATCTTATCTTAATAATGTTAATTCTTTCAGCTAAAGTGAGGTGAAGGGTTGTCCATCTATGCACGTATTGCTTAATTTTTTCCATACAGACAGCAAAATTTTGTTGATAAATTGATAAAGAGCATTTTTGTCACTCTTTAATTTAATATTGTTTTTTATTGTTTTTATCAGTATGTTGCTGCTGGAGAATTTCCCCTTGGGATTAATAAAGTATCTATCTATTTGTATGGAATGTTGTGTGATTTCAATAAAATAAATAATATTAAAAAAAAAAAAAATTGCTATGTTTCATAAGATGAAAAAATGCTGTCCTAGTAATCTAATTTATATGTGATTTAAAATTTAGGTCAGAGTCAATAATTACCACAAAATTTTTTACCTCTGTCTTGACTTTTGAGCCTAATGTATCACATTTATTTCTAAAGATTTATTATTATTACTTATTTATTAAAGATTTCAAACATTCATAAAATAACAAAGGGAGAACAAGCATTTAGGTACAAGGTTGTGAAAAGATTTGCCTGATTGTGTAAATGATGTCTTTTTGGCCATATTATTTATATCCTGGGGAATGGTTTAATTATTTTTCTCATTGCATTATAGATGGAATCTTGTGCAAGTGCCCTGAGCCTGAACTCAGAAAACAGTGCTTTACTAAAATAAACTGAATTCAATGAAATTGGCAGCAAGTAGAGTTTTCTGTTTTCTTTTTCCATAGTCAAGACAGGGCATACCCTACAGTAGTGACATAGCTCTTAAGGTCAGAGGAATAGGTCAGACTTCAACATGCCAAAGTAAAACATGTTAAAACTGAAATTCTGTCAGGATGTTTTCCAACCCATAGGGTGGAACAAAATATTCCAAGTGCCTGATAAGCATAGTTTTCTTCTTTGAATTGAATTGCATGTTCTCTTAAGTACTGATTATGTGTAAATATTTGATTCACAGACACCTAGTTCAGATTGTTATAATATGTGGCGTAAGTACGCTGTTCTTTTTCTCTACATAACCCCTGGACTATGGAGCAGGTAAATAAAGTTTATTGGTGAGATTTTCCTTAAAACAGGATATCACATTACTAGTCTCAGCACTACTTTGTATGTAAATGCAGTCTTTGGGCTGAGGGATGCATGGAAAAATATTTTCATCATTAAAATTTGTTCCTGATCCAAACTGTGTACGACATGCTCCCCAGCCCAACAAACTTGCATGTTTGGGGCAAGAGTGAAGTTCCAACGTGTCCACTCTGTCCTGGACAAGGGTCTCTGGAGCATATTCTGAGTAGCTGCCCATCTGCCCTTGGAGAGGGCCGATACCGTTGGCGACACTATCAGATCCTAAAGTGTATAGCAGAGACCATTTCACAGGCAGTGGCCAACAATAAATATGTTTGAAGCCAGAGAAGAATTGCCTTCATAAGGGCTGGTGAGCAGGCGCAAGCAAAGCAAAAATCAATTAGCCTCCTTTCATCTTCAGCAGACTGGGAGCTGCGGGTTGACCTGGGCAGGCAGCTCAAGTTCCCGGAATTTGTAACATCAACCTCATTGAGACCCGATATAGTTTTAACATCTGCATCGTCCAAGCAAATCCTTTTGTTGGAACTGTCAGTCCCGTGGGAGGACCACATGGAAGAGGCAAATGAGCGTAAGCGGCTCAAGTACCAGGAGCTCATTGAGGACTTCCGAAGGAAGGGCTGAAAGGCTTGCTGTGAGCCTATAGAAGTAAGGTGCAGAGGCTTTGCCGCTCGATCCCTGTGTAAGATCTTTGCCAGGCTTGGAATCACAGAAGCGGCAAAGAGGAGAGCCATTAAGTCCATCACAGAGGCCGCAGAAAGAGCCTCGAGGTGGATTTGGATCAAGAGGTCCGCAAAGTGGGCCAGTGCTGCTGGGACACAAGTTTGGGGCGTGATCAACCCCAGCTGGGTCACCTGAGAGAGGGTGTCTGATGTTGTGACACTCGAAACACCCGATGATCTTAGGAAACATCACTGAGGATGTGTCCCAGCGCATCCAGAGATGTATCTAAGTACTGTTAATGTGGGCATAGAGTAGTGTAAGATGGATATAGGCTTCATATTTGGCAGAAAAGTACTATATCAAATACTTTCCCCCATATCACTGTCTTCCTAGTGGCACAGTCCTAAATGAAATAATTTGACTTCAGCCAGTGGTACTCATAATGATTCTGTTGATAGTACCAGGAATTGGGTAGAGGAATAATTTTAGTTGACCATATTTTAGTTTACTTATAATTTTTTTTTTAGTTTTGTTTAGATTTTGTTCTTTGTGTTTTGGTGTTCATGGCTGCATGTACTACCATGCTGCAGGTATGTTATTATCCACATGAGGCTTTCTGGCTGCTTCTTGTGATTCAATTAAAAAAAATAATAATTATTATTATTTACATTTATATAGCACTTTTCTTACTACTCAAAGCGCTCTGCAGGGAGGAGCCCTCTTATTAAAAAATTTAAACAACATGAATTTTTTTTTGCAGCTCTTTTGTAATTCTGCCAAAATTAGTATGAAATGTTTGTTTTTCTAGGTTGTATGGAGTTACACTAAAAAGTCAGGATGAGTGTAGGCGACACATTTTTACAAGTGCACATTACATATTTTAAGTGTGTGCAATATGTTTTGCATGCACATGTGACACATTTTAAACACCAGTGACAAGTTTTTCAAGCGCACAGTGCACAATTTGAGCGTGTGATACATTTTGCAAAGATTTCTGCTCAATTCTCTAAGTGTTCTTAAGCAAGGTTACTACCAAAATTATCTGAGATGGGACTTTGTTCTTCTTGCCAACAGGATTATTTTTTACTACAAAGGTTTAGTAAGAAGTTGCTCTGAAATACAGGGAAAATCTCTGAGCCTGAACAAACATTAGCTATAAACTGGGTGGTTTTTACTTTATTTTTAAATTTTACTTTTGTTATTGTTGTTTATTATATATTAGCCCTTAGTCTATGAGTATGTATACATTATGCTTATCATTCCAATTTAATAGATGCCACCAGCCTCTAATACAGTGCAATACAAATGGCAAGGCTCATGTTTACAGTCTTATGTTTAGTAAGTGGAATTAAAGTGACATCCATTTAGTATAATTTTAAGTTTTATTGTACTATTAATGGACAGTAGTTGCAATGATGACAAGTCTATCTTTTTTATTAGCAGAAACATTGACATTGCATACACAAATAGTAGACTGTTTTAAGCTAACATCTATATTGCAATGCCTTCCTCAGGAATTCTGTCATGTTTGTTGCATTCAGATAGGCATATGCCATTAGATGATGATTATGTGGAGTTCATACGCATTCACGAAATTATTTTCTTTAGGGCTATATTTAATCAGATTGTCATATCCTTGTCTTTTATACAATACACTAACCATGTTCTACAAATTATTTTCCATTCTAAGGGAAAACTAGCAGCCACCATCTATTTTGGACATTGAACAACAGGCACATGAAATACCAAAAATAATGCTGATTAGCAGCTATCTGTGATGTTTCCTTGGCTAGCCCTACCTGTACCCCACATTTCCAATTTCTGTTGACATGTGGTGTATTCAGAAATATGGCAGAAGCAAAGATCACCTCAAGAAGTTTATATGGCAGCATGTCAAATGAGGAGCTTAATGCTTTTGTTTTAGACATATATTTGCCTCATGCTGGATAAAGATTAGTAAATGGAGAGTTTAAATTCTCAAGGATACATAATACAGTTGGATAGACTAAAAGCATCAATGTACCATGTAAACACCAAAGAAACCCTCTCAAATGAAACAATTGGGATTTACTCTGTGGAGGACATGCTGTTTTCCAAAACCCAGAGCTGTTATGCACATAGACGTAAACCAAAACCTAATTAGTACTGTTAGACATGTTTATAATAATTTTACCTTCTAATATGATTTTATTTATGGATTTTCATTTTTTGCCTTTGTAAAACAAGGTACAATATTGTTTTGTTTGACAGATAGACTCTCTGAAAAGATAACTCGTTAGGCATAGAAGTGGCCACATATCATAACAGTTTTCAGATAAACATGAGACACATGGAGACATGACTGTGTTCTTGTTAAGTTTAGAATGCATACCTGAAATCTGCTGCCTTGTCTGGAACCGTTGACTAGTTTCTCGAAAGCCTTATAAATACAATCACCCCATGAAACTGTTAGCTCCAGCAGAAAAACTTATTTGGTGGCTTATGAGGTGAGGAAAATATATGGCCTCAAGGTAGTAACTGCTATAAGCTGGGGAGCAAGTGTTCTTATTTATATTACATCTTTGCAATGATGTAGTTTTGCATTTACAATGAAAAATATGTTTTAGTTTGGTCTCATTAGGGCAGGAGGTGATCGTGGTGTGGAGAATATTCATGTCTCATGTTTTTAGTGAATGGGACAGAAAGGAGTAGCTTTATTGCAGAAAGAAGTATACATATACATAACACAGTTTTCATTAATAAGTAGGTTAATATTTATGTAATTGTTTAAGTGTATGCTACCTACTTATTGATATGTATAGTATGTCATTGTTTGTTTTACTGGAGACATGACACACTGTAATGAGAGCCTGGGCATTGACAGGCATGCTGATAAGCAATCGCACAGTCCCAATAAATTGAGACTATGCTGATGAACGTGGAATGAATTACAAAAGAGCATTTAACATACAGGCTGCATACAAAATCTACAGTGGCTTATAATCAAGCTTGGGTCCAGGCCCAGTTGGGTGTATTGTAATTCTTTTGAGGATATAATATTAATTTAAGAAATAGCTGCAACTCTGAGTATTGTTTTGTTTTGATATATATATATATATATATATATATATATATATATATATATATATATATATATATATATATCTTGTCACACACGCGCGCATGGGAGGCAGCTAAAGGGCTCGAGTGAAGGCAGTTCTTAGGCATGCCGGGATGTGGCAGAGTGCACTAACTCTCTTTCTCACTTCCCTGTAGACCAAACCCGGGAGGTTCCACCTGTCTCTCTTGACGTCACTTCTGGGACCCAGCCAATGGAGACAGACCTTGCCAGCTCTGGCCCCCCTGATGTCACATCCGGGCCTAATCCAATGAATGATGAACACATGCCCGATCCTTATGACCTCACTTCCTGCCTCCCCCTTTAAAAGCCTTCCCTTTTCCCTTCTCTGACAGTCTTGTTTTGGACTCTGTTGTAAGCACTTCAGTGCTGGTATTTTGAAAGAAAAACGACTTTTGCAGCCAGGATATCAAATTACATGGGTGGCTGCCCCAAATCTTTTTCTGTCTTTGTCTCGTTTTGTGACAATATATATATATAATATATATATATATACACACACACACACCCATGTATCAAAACAACTAATACTGAAGAGGTCACCCCTAGCTTGCTCTGGCAGATGTATCACTGTCTTCTTCGCTGTCAACTATAGGTTGTTTTTCAACCTTAGCTGTTGGAGATATTGATCTTAAAGTTGGGGAAATCCACTTTAATCAACACTTTTGAAACCAAATTAAAAAAAGGCCACACACAACATTGTAGAGTTCAACCTATGAACATTTACAGAAAGTTTTAAATGGGCTTGTTGAACAAGGATCTCCATGTATGCTCACTAAAAACAGCACCTCTAGTTACAGCATAAGGAGTACCATTCTCCGCATGAGCTTTAGTGCATCTCAAAGAGAACTAAAGTGTGCTCCATTTGATCAATGGAACGTTTGACATTTGGCTTTAGAAGAGAAGATAAAAAAGCTTGGGTTGTTAGGTTTAAAAAATTGGGAAGAATATATCCAAATATATCCAAATACACTGGATAACTTAGGTTGATGAAACAATTGAACCACACAAGTCAAAAAAAGAACTTCAGCTTTTATGACCATCAAAATCTGTTGATTTTCAATGCTTTGTTTCCAATTAATGAACACTTTAACACTAGAATCCCTAAAGCCTACGAAAAAACTTGTAATCCCGGCCCACATTAAATTCCTTTACACCTTTCCATCAGCGTCTTTTGTTTTGTAAATGTGACAAGCAGCAAACAGCCTGCTATCCCATCCCCTGATACCAGACACACACACTGATGCAGCTGAAAGTTGCAGGGAAGATTCTCTGTTTATCTGGGTGTGAGGTGCTTGGAGTTGTAGAGGGTAAATAATATATCGTCATTTGGAATACATACATTTCATGTGTGTTCCGAGTCGACAAAAATCTGTGTAAATGTAGGATGAAATGCGAGGCAGGAATTATTAGGCACATAACTAAAAAAGAAATGTTTTTCATATTATAGTAATAATTGAAAAAATGTAGACATGAAAGAGTATAATATGTGAAGACTAAAGTCCAAATATCAAATAAACACTTTCAGAAAAGGTACAAATATAACAAAACAAGTGCGCTTTTATTCAAGAAAATAACTGTAAAAAAAGAAATCGGTTTAGGGTACAACGCTGACGTGACCGCTTGGGTTGTGAAGTTGTAAGAACTGCTGACTTGTAATCAAGAGGTTTCTGGTTCGATGTCCGTTTTGAGTAGTGAGCTGCTGAAATTGTTACTATTGTAGAAAAAAACATACATTTGATTTGAGTCTGTAAAAGCCGGTGTAAATTAATGGTAGTTGTAAAATTAAGCATTTTTTTCTTTTTATTCAGTTTTATTCTCTCAGTCACATTCACGCTCCCCCCGATCTGACACTGCTAGTTTTCAAATAAAAACGTGCTATAACAGAGGTGAACTCAGATGAGGGTTCTACATTGGAGAAAGAGAACAGAAGCCCTTCCTGCAAGAACCTTCCACTCACAGATAAGAATAACGCATCTGCACCAGGTGTAAAGGCAATAGATGGCACTGTTTGGATGCAGCAACAGTTCGGGTGTCATCCTGCCACTCAATCTGCCTCATATATGTCCTTCAAACAAAAAGCAGGGCTTACAGAGCTCGCTGTAAAGTCCTATTTGTGATCATGTTTTGTGATGGTCTTTATATGAAAAACATTTATATGTTACTTATATAAAAGCCAGATCAAATGTTATTTACCTATCTTCCTACAGTGTAAAGTGACAAGTAGACTGCAGAGCTTCCTTTGTTTGATCAACACAGGCATGCTGACAAAATACATGTGCAATGCCACTCCTTATTTAGGATAAGATCCCAGTCCTCCCACAGGAGAAAGAGTTTCCGAGACTGTGCACAATGGCAGAACCGTAATAACAGTTGCGTAAATTGTGACAGGAGCCTCCTTGACAGCAGCTAAGGTCACTTCAGTACACATGTACTTTTTCATAGACTTCAGAGATTCTAGTGTTAAAGGAGACACTGTAAAAACCTTTACAATTTTACATTTCTATCTGGGAATTGCTTGCAGTCATATTTTGAAGTTAAACTGAACTTTGAGCCTAGCAGCATTTGACAGAAGGCATTTGTTTAAATATTGCATTTTCTTTAACATTCAGATAATTCTGTTGAACTAACCTTTGCAACATGATTGGATTCTTTACAGCTATGAACATGTACAAGTAGTTGCCGTAAAGCCATACTGACCCCATATTTCTGGCAGGTAGTTTTTTGGCATCTTGCTAACCTCTAGAGCATCTTGGTGAAGAGGAACATCATTTAGTTGCTTTTGAAAAGGAATTATATGGAGTACATTTTTATCTCTTTGTGAAAAAGTCATCAGTAGCTTGGCTATGTAGCTATTTGAAGAGACAAATTGAAAACACCAGGAGAATTACAAAGAAAAAACACTGAACAAAAGATACTCTTAACATTGAAATCTTGAAAATAACGTGCCCTGCTTTTAAGATTTATAGCTGCCTCAAAGGAGATGGTTAGCCTTGATATTGTATTTTGTGCCTTGTAAAATAACCATCTACTTGATAGGTTTAACAGTTTGGGGAATTCAGTTTTAAGTAAATGATTTAACTAAAGAAAAAAAGGTAATAAACATAGAAAGTTGTTTTTCAATAATATACTATAAATGGTGACATTATGGACCTTGTAAAGTAACCATCCACCAGAGAGTTTTGTGATCTAAGTTTTAAATAAATTATTTACAAAAAGAAAAAAAATGTAGAACCTTGTTTTTTTTTAATATATTGAAAATGAGCCATTATTTTATTTTTTCATTATTCATTACTGCTGTGACAGTGGATGGCGCTATCTCAGCACTTAACCCGGCACAGACAGACCACAAGAGGCACACTTTTTATTTTCAGTTCTCTTCTTTACAGTCCTTTGCACGTCACACACCATGCACAAATCACCACAAATATAACTCAGTCCTTTCTTTCCTGCTTCTCTGCCATCCTCAGTCCCCCACTCTCAAGCTCTGTCATCTGCCTCCCGACTTCGGCTCTGCGAATGGAATGAGGTGGTCCCTTTTATAATGAACCCAGATGTGCTCCAGGTGCTCCCTGATGACCTTCCTGCAGCACTTCCTGGTGCAGCGAAAGTGCTGCAAGGGCACCCTGAAGCACTCCGGGTTTACCTGCTTTCTGGTCCGGCAGCACTTCCTGGTGTGGCGGAAGTGCTGCATACCATGGCTTCTTAACCAGCCAGGCGCCCCCTGCTGACTCCAACACCCACCGAGGCAGCTGCCTTCTCATGCTCCAGGGGAGGTACTGCTGCTCTCCCGGTCCTTCCATCCTCCAGGCGTCCCGACTAGGCATGAACCCCAGCCATCCACCACAGTGCTAAAACATCTATTTTATAATATTAAATGAGTATTCTTAAAAACTATAAATAGATATATTCCTCAGCATGTCCACTGTCCTCTTGCATTGTAATAGTTTGTTTACCGAGGCCTGTTATCAGCAGACTTCATTCGTCAGAACATATAGGCGTTTGAGCCACTAATTTTAGTATGTTCAGCATGTAAAAACTAAACATCAAACAATTTAACTGCAGCAGTTTATTGTGGCACATAAAACCTTCTTTTAGCTTTGATTATTCCCATCTAAATACTGCAAGAAAAGACCTGACAGAGAAAAAAAAGAATAAGAACTTTAATCTAAAAACTGGTTATTTTGAGAAAAATATTTACCTTGCCATCTTTTGGTAAACAGTGGGTGCTCCTGGCAAATTGTCTCTGAATCTGATTTATGGAGAAAGGGAATAGGTCTGAATATCCCTTAGAGACTTCATGTCACTAACCAGACTAAACCAAACCAACCTGCCTGGAAGACTCACGGGAAACCGATTGCAATTGTGGTTGGCTTTGCTTCAATTTTTGGGATAAAACTGAAATAAGTTCTCTAGCTACCAATTCAATATCCAGTAGCTGACCTAATTTAAATAAAAGTGCACATAGTTTCTTACCAAAATGATTTTGGAAAAAAAACAATATTAACCTTACATATTTCAAAAAACAATAAATGGTTTTATGCTATATTTTCTTGATGGTCTTCTTTCAACTACTGTTCTTCTGTACTACTACAAAACTTAAACTGATATCTGCCCTCAGAAGAACTGTAATTTCAATTACTAAATATCACACTGTAGACACTTGCTTTTCCATTTTCCTTCATGATGCACTTAATTACCCTATTATGGGCTGGTTTGTTATGTTAAACTGGAATGATAAATGTCACGTTTGAACTTAGCAAATGTGGCATACAGATATTCAAAGACAAATGGCTAACTGGTAATGAAAAATTCCAAAAATAAATAAAAAAAATGAACACACTGTTTATAGCTAACATTTGCACGGGCTTGGAAATTTTCCCTATATTTCTGAGCAACTCTTTACCAAACTCCTGAGCCACTAAATAAATTATGTATGTTCCTGTTTGAAAATGGAGAAGGAGGTGTGCCTTGTGATTGGCTCGAAGAACAAAGACCTGCCCTTGTCTCTGGGCTTTTGTACTCAGATAATTTTGATGATAAGACTGTGCAAGATAACTGCCTAATTTCACAAGAGCAGAAAACTGTTCAAAAATATAACACACATCCTCAAATTGTGGTATGTGCGCTTGCAAATCTTGTTGCACCCACTCAAAATGTGCTGTTATGTATACTGCAGTGTGCTTGCAAAATATGTCATACATGCTCAAAATAGAACTTGCACGGACTGAGTATGTCACGCTTACTCACAGAGTTTTTGGCCGTAGCATTGCACAAGAATGCTGCCAAAAAATATGCAACTACAAAACACTTAAAATGTGCTTAAAATGTGACGTCTGTGCTCAAAACCTAACACGTGCTTGTGCAGTGCTCGCATCAGGACTTTTGGCACTAATTTAACTCTAATCTGACATATAGATGTCCTACTGCTATTGCAGTACTATGAAAAAATAAATTTCCTAGCCCATTTGCAGCTGAACATCATAAAAAAGTTGGGGAGTGAGGTGTTCTTTAAAAATGGGTTTGTTGTTGAATTTATCATTGCAGAAAAGGATTTGGTAGCAAATATTCAGTTAAAAAACGTATATGGGGACAATGCTTCTAAAAAAGCATTGCCATTTGCCTTCATAATTCTAAAAATAAAACAAGTCATGATTCTATTAAAGACCAAGGGAATCTCCTAGCAGCATTAGATACACAATGTGTTAATGGAATCATCCAAAAGGTCTAATGTGATAACACAAGAAAACTTGCAATTGGGCTCTCAGTATACAAAGGAAAAATGTATGGAAATTGGTTTGCAAAGACATGTATTTAGATTTGGTCTTTTACACAAGGCTAAGGATAAAAGCTTTTTTGTTTATTTAATTTTTTTTCAGCTGTTTTAGGAGATAGGCAAGTATGAATTTGATTCATAGATAAACATGACAATAAACTTGGCTCGACTTGAGCCAGATATCAGAAACTGTCAGTGGAATGGCATCAAAGAACTACTCCTGGGAGGAAGACATTTAAGGTTACGCTTTCAGTAGGGTATGTAATAGCCACTTTGCTTTGGAGATGCGTAAGCAGTGTATTTGGTAGACATTACACCATATGATCAAACCATTAAATCAGACTTAAGTGTTTAAGTAAAGTTTAACTTCAAAAAAATGTTGCTGAAATCCCAATAACAAACAACCACATACATGTTTGAAAAAGAGAGGAACCAGTTCCCAAAACTAGTCTGTTCCCTCTCATGCATCGCTTTTGGTTTTTCTAAAATAAAAAGCATCTGCTGTGTGTCGAAGTGATCTTTTTTGGTGATTAATAAGACTTTATACTTCTGCTTGTTTTCACCTGGCTTCAAGTTTTAATATTATTTGCAGTGCTAAAACTTAGTTATGGTTGCCATTAAGAGGCCATGCAGTACTTTTTGCAATTTTGTTCTAAACATTTTATGAGGAAAGAATGTTTAGTCTAATACTTTGCAGGCGATTGCATTTGTACTGGAAGTAAAAGATCAAATAATCATAAAGGAGCAAAGTCGCAACTTGACATTAAGAGGCCTAGTCACTTAGGGAAGAGAACTGCAGATTACAAAAAGGTAATGAACTGGCTGAAGGTCCAGAAGCATTTGAAAGTTATTTCACCGCAGCGGCTGTAAAAATATTGGAGTAGCAACAGGCTACGGCATGTAATATTATTATGGAAGGACCATTTAAACCAGGGAATGAAGGCGGAGTGTTTAACACAAGCAAGATTTAACGTTTTATATAGGAGAACAAATATTAATATTAAAAATTCACTTTTCAAGTTACTACCCCACTGATGTAATTCCAAAATAATGTCAATAGCACAATACTAATACAGTTGGTGGGAGGTTTGCAAAAATGAACTCGATGTGTTGCAAAAGACATGCAAAGATGCACATTCAAGGAGCAGCAGAAAACTGTGTGTGTGGCAGCTGCTTCTGTATAAAAATATAACAATATGTCCACTGAAGTGTCTGGGAGTAGTAAGCCTTGTTCTGTCAAGAACACATTAGAAGTTACTCTGACTTTTTTTTTTGTTGTATATTATTATTATATATGGTTTATTTTATTGTTATTTTTGTGATGCTATTATACTGCAGTTTTGTTAGGAATTTTCTATGTGCTGTATTTTTCATGGGCATTGTTATATACTGTAGTTTACATCAAGGACCTCATTGTTACCCCTATGCTATCTAAAATATAAAAGTTGGCAGCATCCATTTACTCAAATCTGAATTTTGCACAGAGAAATGTTGAGACTCGCTAATTCTACTAAATGTTAAGTTGTGAAAAATTTGATGTGGCTAGCAAATGACTTACCTCATATATACAGCATGGGTATGGTGTGGGTTTGCCAAAATATATGCAATATGCAGTACTACATTTTATTTAGAAAACCAATCATGGTAATTTAGTAAATGCATAAAATATGACCAATGTTTCTTTGTAATTAAAATGTAACTGCTACATTTGAAAATGTTGAATTTTAAAAGACTCAAAAAGACTTAAATTAATTAAAAGAGTTTTTAATTGAACTCAAACATTCACAGAAGTATTTTTTAAATATCCTGAATGCCTTTGTCAAATGTAATAAATTTATGAATAGTTGTTTGTCTGTTGTCGATATCAGAAAGTGTACTTTAAAAGCCTTGAAGCTATTAAAAAAAAAAGTAATTAGCTCTAAAGACCAATGACAGCACAATTTCATAAAAATTGGATCTTTCATTCCTTAGTTACAGTGTCCAGAAAATGTTTACTATGGACACACAGACACTTGAATGCACATATTTAAAAAAAACACTCAATACACATCCTAGGGATGTCAACATTTTTGTTTCCATCAAAAACCTTAAGTCTTTTTTTATGAAATCAATATTTCTTTGATATATAAAAGTAAACACAAATTACTTTAGTATTTTTTTGGCAGTGAGGTTGCCACAATTAAACCTTAGGTCATTTGAAGTTGTCATCTTTTTAAACAATTGTTACAGATCCAGCATAGCATTCCTCACAGTTAAAGTCAAAACAGGATTGCCTTTTTAATGAAACAAAGCATCAGTTTTTCTTAATAAATGTTTTACAGGATCCTCTTTGAAAGTACTTCCCAAAAATGTTTTTTGTTTTAATAGTTTTATCCATTTATTAACACTTCATGTCAAAAGGGGCTGGAAATTTGTTACTTTAGCACATTTAAAGTCAGATTCTTACCTAATTCTTTCACCTGAAGAAATTGTGAACCAAGTAAATCACATAAATAAAAAAAAAACAATTTAAACAGAAGACTAATAGTATTTTCAATTCAGTGTATGGTGCCTATATGAGCAACATTGATCACAAGGCCCTGGATAGGATACCAGTAAATCACAGGGTGTTTTACTGTGTTATAATATCACATGCAGCTAACACAAAAGGCACCAACTACAACTAACCTCTTCTTTTCTTAATGAGAGATAGGAAGAAATGTCAAAAAAGCTATACAACTGTTACCTTTACCCTCTTAGTTGTCTCACTGTCCATGAGGTTCCCCATGTATTCGACCCAAGAGATTTTTATCAGTAGGCTTCTCGCTGACTGGGACTGTCATACTTTCACTCCTTTACTTCAGCCCAGTTTACCACTTATACAGGACTTCCCTAAAGCACACTTTTGAGTCCTTAAGGGGGTAGTATACTGACTAAAAAAGGACAGTCAGTCCAAAAAGTAGAAGTGAGGCACAGGAGAAAGAATACAATCAAGGTAAAACAAAGGTCAAAACCAAAAGTCAAAAAGTGAGAAAGTCAGAACAAAATCCAAAACCAAAAAGGCAGAGATTTGTTTCAATAACCAGTAAACAAAATGTCAAGGAAAGTGAGTCACTTGGTTTGGTTCATTCTTGGATAGAAGTGACTGTTTTGAGGGAATCTTTACACTGGTACACTGATGATATCACGACTGATGCAGTGAAAGCGGATGATATAAATGCGACAAAGTGGCAGTGACCATTGTCAAAACAAAATGACGTCAGAAAAGAGGGTAAAAATTAACAACTTCAAAATGCAAACTATAAGTACTAACTGTACACTTTGATTCATTGGATTTTAAAGCCCCCATAAAAAACACAAACATGATTTTTTTTTAGCCTCAGGAAAACCCAAGAAAATATTAGAAACAAACCATAACAGCTTAACAAGGATTGATCAATCTTAGCACTCGGTTTGCTAGTAACAATCACAGAAAAGGACTGCCATCAAGCTTTTTCTTACAAATCATATTTATTCATATGTAAACAAATAGCAGCAAATAGTATAATACAAATAATTATACAACCTGAGTGGGCTCATGCATTCGCTATATAATCCAAGGTGACATTTCCCAAATGTCATCTTAGTTAAAGTTATATACTTATGTGAAAAATGAAAAGAAAGATTTCCTGCCAGACAGAGAGCTCCTTTTGCAAATGTCCATCAACTTAACGGGCAGCAGATAGCAAGCACCATTTAAGTCCGTATTTACAGCTGAACGCAGCTGTTTACAGGTGTGTCAGAAAAGCAACTGTTTGAAAAAAACCTAATAAAAAGCAGTCACTTTCATCATCATGACTTTCTTTTTGCTGGAAATGTGGCTAACATTTTTACACTGTCTCAAGTAAGTAAGTCATTACGTATGAAGTCAAGGTTATGTTCCCATGGGGAATAAAAGCTGCTCAAAACTGCAAACAGACTGCCTTTTAAAAAAATTCCTGCTTCATGTTCTAACTAAGCAAAATACTCTCCAACCTGCTTATGGCTTTCAGCTCTCCCAGAATACACTTCACTTCTGTTCAGCATTACACAGTTTTTCAGGCTTTGGCTTCCAACATAAAATCTTTCAGTTGAATAGGTTAAAAAATTTTGCACAGAAACTGTACAATGTGAGATTCAAAACTCAACTGCAACTGTGTTTGGAATCTGCCCGCCAGTACTTTATAAATGTAGTACTCTGTGCACACAAAAACAAAACAACTGCAGCTGTATTTTCCCTACAAAGTTTTAGTGTAAGTGCATAGAATTGTTCACAATTAATATACTTGGTAGGGAAAAGTGAAAAATAACACATTCGTTGCTGAATTAGTACTGGCCAGTCATTGAATGCATTTTAAACTGTGCTAAACTTATATATATATCTATTCATTTAACTCAATTAGCTAAACTGTATGTCCTTTATGTGGATTTACATACCACATTACACATTAATGCTTAAAAAACACTGTTGTAAAAGTTAAACCCCGTCTCTCATGTATTGAAACTTTGAAAGTTCCCAATTTAAGTATATATGTGTGTCATTTGATTGACCATCATCCTGCCATGATATAAATTCTAAACTGTACCAAATGCTTACAGGATCTCAGAAATGGATAATACTTTTATAGTACTTGAACAGATATTCATTATATTATAGAAGATGCAACATATCTCTGTGATACACACTTGGAAAAGGAGAAATATCACAAATGATAACTCAGAAAATCCCCACACCACCTGTGTACAGTAGATTACAAGTGACTTATCAAGCAAAAAACTTGATGTCCGAATGCAAGTTGCTGCTAGAATTTACTGGGAAAAAGACTCATTGCAATTAGTAAGCCAGGGTGTAAGACATGCATTCTGTGGCAGTCACAATACTTCTATTGTTGTTGTAGTTCCTTCAGGCCAGTACCTATGTATTTGGATTAACTATTAGATCAATGGAGACTATAATTGTAGTTATACCATGAAATGAAACGTCATTCTTAGTTTATAATTATAAGCCTTAAACATAATTATACTAACATTTAAAAAATATATTATAACCTACGACTGGATATATGTAGAAAAAAAATGTCAGAGGTGCTTTCTAAAACAGGGAATTTAACTGTACATTTAATCAATTATACTAATACCCTAAAATGAAAAGTTTAAAAAACGATTTCATATTGTGTAAGGGGAAAAACACATTTTTGTTGTTAACTTATTAATAGAATGTGTGTCTGTCACATTACCTATCTAAAAAAAAAGTTATAATTAGTAAACACTTAAAATATATGGTACCTCCAGAAAAATATGAGTTAATAGTACATGTAAATGCATCCAAGAGTGTGATAATAAAACCCAATACAATACTACAAAACCCTTTGAGGTACATGTATGACTGCAAAGCGCAATACTTTACTGTAATACCGTTCACCTTCGTTCTATTTACCAAACCTTTAATGGCATGGATTTCCTATATGTCTTGTTTGAAACACTTGTTTGGCTCAAACAGCTTTTTGATGTGTAGTTTTTATAAATTCCTGTTAACACTAGAATTACAAGACCCTACGAAAAAACTCGTAGATCCGGTCCACCTTAAATCCCATCACACCTCTCTGCCAGCATCCTTTGCAGCCAGCAATTCCATTCCCCCACCGACTTAGAACATACTTAGCTCATGACTTGATTGATCATCTGGGAGTGAAGTGGAGTTTTAGAGTGAAAATAATAGATTGTTATTTGGAACACACGCATTTCATGTGTGTTCCGTTTCTACAGTAATATGTGTAAACACATTGTTTAAACAGAAACTTTTTCATATTTTAGTAATAAATATTACAAAATGTAGGCATAAACTATAGAATGTGTGAAGCATGAAGTCCAAACGTCAAATAAACACTTTCACAAGATGTTCAAGAACAAAATAACAGCTTCCGTGGCATACTGTTAACATTTGCTTACTTAAAGACTTGAGTTTGATTCCCCGCTGGGGAGAAAATGTTATTTTTTTTTCTTTTTAACCTTTGCCGCTCTGCCTGCCTGAACTCCCTGTCTATCTATATAGGAATCGAACTCGGGTCTTTGAGTCAGCAAATCCTAACAGTACGGCACAGAAGCTGCTGTATCATTCTTGAACCTTTTGTGAATGTGTTTATTTGATGTTTGGACTTCAGGCTTCACACATTTTATAGTTTATGCCTACATTTTGTAACATTTATTACTAAAATATGAAAATGTTTCTGTTTTAACAATGTGTTTACACAGATTACTGTAGAAACGGAACACACATGAAATGCGTGTGTTCCAAATAGCGATTTATTATTTCCTCTCTAAAACTGCACTTCACTCCTAGATAATCAATCAAAGCATGAGCTGGAAGAAGGTTGTGTACGTTCTAAGTTGGTGGGGGGATGGAATAGCCGGCTGCTTCCAGCTTGTCTTTATCCGAACATTTAGATGATAAAAGACGCTGGCAGAGAGGTGTGAACGGATTTAAGAAGCGATTTAAGGTGGGACGGATCTACTAGTTTTTTCGTAGGCTCTGGTCTTAAACATGGAATTCATTCTGCACAGATTTGTGCAAAGAAATTAGTCGAGTCCAGATAGTAAAAGTATATAAAAGGATTTTAATTAGAAAGCAAATAAATATTCATTGGTGTAAACTGAAAAGAAAAAGGGAAGAATAAAAGTTAAGCTACAACTGAATATATTTCAAAAACTTGTTCTAATAAATTCACACCCGATCTGATGCTGTTCGTTTTCAAATAATATTGCATTAGTGCAACGATGTTTTCTGATTGGTACTATTCACGTCATAAAATGATTTGTTCAAAATATCACATATATTTGTCTCTTTCTTTTTTTCTCCGTGTTGTGTTGACATCATGCACCACAAGGCATGAGCTTATTCTGTGCAAGTAAAAGCACACAGGTAGCTGGTTGCTTGTACTATAACATGCTTGACTTGGCAGCAATCAACGCGCATGCACTGTACAAGGCATGCACTGGGGCCACTGAGAAAAGAAGAGTGTTTTTTGCTCACCTTGAAGAGCAGCTTCGTTGTTGATTCTTACAAGTTAAGACGATGGATAAAGCAAAAGAGAATGCAACATTGACAATCTTCTGTTCCAAGATAGCCACTTCCCCCAGGAAAGCAAACTTAGTCAGTCAGTGTCAGGCGCCCCTTCAGTGTAATAGGAACCACAGCATAGAGAGAAGTTTATGCATTGCAACAGGTACACAAGTCGTAAACATAGAAGGATGGTTCTTGGGTGTGTGGGAACTGTTAACATTTGAATCTGATGATTGCATATAGCGTGAAAATGACCTCTCTGTAATATTTTTTACTGTGCATGTCCTGGAGTACAAAAGAAACAGCACCATGCACCCAAAAGTGGACACTGGCAAGATTGAAGAAAAAAAAAATGCGATCACTGATTACAAGCACAAGAAGGCATGCGAATGAGTATGAATGATATGAATAATGTTGAATCAGTGCCACAATTTTTTCCAAATTGTATAAAATGAGTTATTCCAAATATCATATATACCTATGTCTCTGTTTTTTTGTCAGTGCGGCTTTGACATCATGGGCCATAAGGTGAATACTAAATCAGCGTGAGCAGGAATTAAAATAGAATTCAAGTGACGGTGAGAAAGGAAGAAGACAGATTCACCAACGTTTGTGTGTCTGCTTTTATCCCTCCAGATCAGAGAGTTTCCAGTTCCATTGTCTTAAAACACTACTCACATCTACAGTTATTCCCAGTTTCCGTAACCGTGTCAGATCTGGGGCGGGGGGTGGGTGTTGTATCGTGATCTTCACTGAGAGAATAAAAGTGAAAAACAAGCTAACTTTTACAAGTGCGATAAATTTACACTGGCTGTTATAGACCAAATCAAATGTATGTTTTTATTGTATAATATTAACAATAAGAGTAGCTCACAACAGTAAATTTGCAGGGTTTTGAACTGAAGACCTCTGGATTATAAATCAGCCGCTCTAACCGCTACACCATGGAAGCTGATGTATTGTAATTGCACCTTTTGTGAAAGTGTTTATTTGATATTTGGCCATCAGCCTTCACACATTACATAGTTCATATCTACATTTTGACATTTATTACTAAAACAGGAAAAACATTTCTGTTTTAACAATGTGTTAACATAGATTGTTGTAGAAACAAAGCACACATCAAATTATTTCCCCTTACAATTCTGGGTAACTCACTCCCAGATAATCAATCAAAGCACGAACTGGGAAAACTTCTTGCCCGTTCTGAGGCGGTGGTGGATGGTATAGCAGGCTGCTTGCTGCTTGGGCTTATTGACACATTTAGAAGACAAAAAAGGCTGATGGAGAGGTGTGAAGGGATTTAAGTTGGGCTAGATTTATGAGTTTTTTTGTTGGCTCTGGTAATTCTAGTGTTAACTAATGGAGATCCTTACTCTCAGAAAAACAAGATGATGAAACCTGGGCTTTTTAAGCTAATTAACTAGCACATAGTATATTTAAAGAGTAGCTATTTCTTCTGTAACCAACTAAGCATAATTTATATAAAACACTGCTAAAAAAAAACTTTGAAAACACATCAGATCTTAACGGGAAAAAAAATCATGCTGGATATCTATACCGGGGTGCCCAATGCGTCGATTGCGATCGAGTGGTAGATCACAAAGGTAGTGCAGGTAGATTGCGTTGTATTCAAAAAAATTTTTTTTTAATGTTAGTCATTTGCCAGTTGATTGACATACAGGGCGGCCAGTCTGAGATCTCTTCTCTTCTAAAACACTGGTCATCCCACACGCACGATCAAACGCGCAAGCTACTGCAAAACTCCGGCTGTGATCTAGTTAGCCTTCCAATTTATATCAACTAAAGAAGGGATTAAAAAAAATTGTTTGGGGAGGGTATGGGCTGGATGTGGAATTGGAAGAGGATTTTTTTCCCACAATGTCACAATCGAAGTGCGTTTGTCTGATCTGTCAATCTATCATTGCTATTAAACTAAAATCGCAGTTAATCGGACAGCCATCATTTTTCATTTGGCTGAATTCAAAAGCTCCTTGACTGCATTATTCGGCTCTACTTATTTAAGCGAGTCAGCCTTTTCCCACATGACGATTATTAAATCCAAATACTGTAGTGACCATAAATGTATTGAATTGTTATTGTGCCATAAAGGTTATTCAGTTATGCAAGGTACAACAACATATATTTTATGTATAAAGTACACTCAGTATATAAAGTATATATATATATATAATCATTTTTAATGTAGATAGATCATTTCGACCTGATCATTTTAAAAGTAGCTCACAAGCCGAAAAACTGTGGGCACTCCTGATCTATACCAATATGGACTGGGTAAAGGATGCCACATCACTTGGTGGAAATGAAAATTATCAACCTACAAATGGCTAAATTCAAAGACACTCCAAAAATCAAAGTGAAAAAATGATGTGGCAGGCTAGTCCATTTTGCTGAAATTTCATTGCAGCAACTCAAAATCATACTCAGTCTGGATAGTGTCCAGGGGGATCTCCTTCCAGATCTGGACCAGGACATCACTGAGCTCCTGGACAGTCTGAGGTGCCACCTGGCTGGACCAAAATATAATGTCCCAGAGGTGTTCTATTGGATTTAGGTCAGGCGAGTGTGGGGGTCAATCAATGGTATCAATTCCTTCATCCTCCAGGAACTGCCTACATACTCTTGCCACATGAGGCCAGGCATTATCGTGCACCAGGAAGAACCCAGGACCCACTGCACCAGCATAGGGTCTGACAATGGGTCCAAGGATTTCAATCCCAATACCTAATGGCAGTCAAGGTGCCGTTGTATAGCCTGTTGAGGTCTGTGTGTCCTTCCATGGATATGCCTCCCCAGACCATCACTGATCCACCTCCAAACCAGTCATGATGAATGATGTTATAGGCAACATAATATTCTCCATGGCTTCTCCAGACCCTTTCATGTCTGTCACATGCTCAGGGTGAACCTGCTTTCATCTGTGAAAAGCACAGGGCGCCAGTGGTGAACCTGCCAATTCTGGTATTCTATGGCAAATGCCAATTAAGCTCTACGGTGCCAGGCAGTGAACACAGGGCCCACTAGAGGGTTTTAGCCCCTCAGGCCACCTTCATGAAGTATGTTTATGATTGTTTGGTCAGAGACATTCACACCAGTGGCCTGCTGGAGGTCATTTTGTAGGGCTCTGGAAGAGCTTATCCTGTTGCTCCTTGCCCAAATGAGTAGATACCGTTCCAGCTGATGGGTTAAGGGCCATCTATGGCCCTGTCCAGCTCCCCTAGAGTAACAAACTGCCTTTCTCCTGGAATCTCCTCCATGCCCTTGAGACTGTGCTGGGAGACATGGCAAACCATCTGGCAATGGCACGTATTGATGTGCCATCCTGGAGAAGTTGGACTACCTGTGCAATCTCTGTAGGGTCCAGGGATCACCTCATGCTACCAGTAGTGACACTGACCGTAGCCAAATGCAAAACTAGTACAAAAAACAGTCAGAAAAGATAAGGTGGGAAACATGTCAGTGGCCTCCACCTGTTAAACCATTCCTGTTTTGGGGGTCATCTCATTGTTGCCCCTCCATTGCACCTGTTGTTAATTTCATTAACAGCAGGGCAGCTAAAACTGATTAAGAGCCCTCTCTGCTAATTAACGGACCAGATCAATATCCCAGATGTTTCATTGACTTGATGCTGTACTCTGAGAAAAAAGTGTTCCTTTAATTTTTTTGAGCAGTAAACATTATATTGCCTGTTTCAAACATATACCATCTCTTTATTTCCAATAAATTAGTAAAGACCACTAGCTAACTTGATTATTTAAAAAGATCTTAATGCTTGTTGTTCAATGTCCTTAATTCATAATTAATTCGCAAAAACAGTTTACAATGAAAGCATTTTATATGAAATGTAAAAGTTATGTACTGTACATCAAAAATTCTAACAACTTTCATAATTCCTTTCACTTAACAATTGTTGAGCTTATTTTATATACAGATAAATGCAATTAAACTTAAATGCAAACACATTAATTACTCTTAATCAGAAAACCATAACAAATGATTTTAATGAATTATATAAATAACTTCTTTAGATGGTGCATGAGTTGATAAATGTCTTCAGTTCCAGTAGAATAATAAATTCCACTGTATACAATGTATATATGTAATGAAATAAGCTAGTACAGACAACAGATCACTAGAACTTTACTGACACTAATGAGCAACAAACATGAGCTGCTCATGCACATCTTATAAACAGCTAATTAGGAATGTTAATGAATTGCTGTCTGTTTTAAATTGCTTTTTATATCGTAAAAATGTGTAGATGAGACATAATGTGCTACTAATTATAGCTTTATACATTATATAACTAGTTTCCTTTCAAAGCAGTCATATAGTTTAAAAAACATGTTAAGACTAATATATATTATTATACTCCTCTGTAATATAGTAAGATTAAAATGTGTAGAGAGAAAAATTTATGGAGATTGCAAGTTTTTACAGTCTGTTATTTTCAGTAGACAAAATTACTGAAGTATATGTCAGTTAACCCAAAAAGGTGTAAATGATATTGACTTCTTGCTATCTTCTTGATTTGCTTTAAGAACCGAGGCCTGAGTTATTATAAACTTACTACAGTATGTCTTGTTTGAAGTATTCAAGCACAACCTGTAAAAAAGTATTTGCAGAACCTTCACGTAATGGCCAATAGGTACAAACTAATCAGCGTTTTGGACTTTAAGTCTCTTGCCGAAAAGAATTCTTCCCCTGACATGTCTTTTAAAAACAGTAAATTAATTATCCTTGTATTCTTTACCTAAGGGTAAAAGTCTATATTTAGTTTTAGTTTAGTTATTTTATTGTACACTGTAGTTCTTCACAAAGACAATGGAATAAATAATTTCACTTGCGGTCAGCATAGCTAGCAAACATACTTTTTATATAATAGCTATCATAATAAAAATGAAGCAAACATAACTCACTTTCATTCAATTTACCCACTCTTTTTGGCAGCCAACCATGATCTCATATTTGGAGGTGCTAACTTTCATTCTAACCACATCATTTACAACTGAAAAACATTCCAGAGTGTTCTGGAGGTAACTGTCTGATAAGACTAGAAAGATGATGTGTAAAAAAGAAATTATTATGAACAAAGATGTACTTTAAAAAGCGGTATAACTTCTTTCTCTTATTCTGTTCCCTAAATTCTTGCTGTATGTCTGCTACTCAGGATGTTAGCAGGATGTGTACGTGATAGCTGACTTATAAAAATCTGTAAGAAAAAGAGGAACGAGAGATTCTGCTAACGCTGAGTCCTGAGCTAACAGACCAAGACTCACAAAGAATAAAGGTGTGTATTGATTCAACAAAATGTGTCTATCTTCTGCTGTCTTCTCTCTTTGAACCCGCATCCAAAATGACATCATCTGCAAACAGGATAGACGCAACCATTTGTTTCCCAAATTGGGGAATCTCTCCAGCACTGGCCTGAGCCTAACATGTTATTCATTAAAATCAGAAGAGTACAGAAGTCTAGAAGCAACTCTGGTAGAGTCCAAAGCTTATAGTGAACGGACTCAGGTTAATGTTAAAGTATGCAAACACAGCTTCTGCCCTGAAATAAAGGGTTTTGAACAGGCTGTTGATTCAGGTCCAAATGTTCATACTCATGTAGCACCATATACTGTATTATTATTAGCCTTTTCCCTATGCACTAGGTGCATGTAGACAAGACTGACAAATTGCCATGACCCCATAGTCAGGACAAAACTCGCAATGTTTCCCTGGATCTGTTAGTATGGTTTATTATTTGTTTCTTATGTAAGTATCTCTTTAAAGTTGTGTACATTCCTTATGCTTTGTGGGTGGATCCCTAAGAAACAGGGCCACCCTGACATCACTGCTGCTGGGTCCTCGTTCTTTATATTCTCTGTTAAATAAGTAGTAGTGCATTTAGTTTATGCAAAAGTTATGTATTGCTTCTTGTCTGCTAGTTCTCTGGTTACTGGATTATTTTTTGCTTATGGTTATCAGATTCTGCTCTTTAAATTGTGTTTTAGGACTTGCCTGCCTTAGATTGCCCTTTAGCCAAATACTATTGCTCTTTTGTGCCTTTTACCTTTATTTTTTTGTTGTTAATAAATTTGTCTTTATAAAGATTTATTGCTTGGGATTGTTCCTAAAAGGTATAATAACGTGATCTCTCACCCGTTTGAGACTTTTTTGTCAAAATTGGGATTTTAATTTATATTTTTGAACTTTAACAGCAAGCATGTGTAGGCCACAGCCTGCAGGTACCTGTTTGAAGACTTTCAGACTTAGAGGGACTCTCTTCTGGGTAGGCCAGTAGTAGGGAATCCATTCCCGGATGGGTTTATCCATTCCTGGGAATTAGGGAATCCCAAATATCATTCCCAGGAATCCCGGGGACGACACAGTACACGGGCATCTCACATGTGAACAGTTTTAGAATGACTGACACTTATTTTTAATAAAACTACTGCAATATGTTGACACAAATAAAAAACTAACCTTATCCACAAGCAGTTCATGTTGTCATATAAATACATGTATCTTTAGTTGCGGTAATAAGAGCGAAGAAAGCACAACGTGTCCAGCATGCGGTCACCCAGGCGTGAGCGCACTTTAATGCAGATTACGCCAGCCGCTGAGAAAGCACGCTCTGCCTCCAATGAAGTAGGCGGCACAGTCATCAGATACTGATATACTTGTTCTAAACAATGCCTGCGCTTACCGTTGCTCTGAAACACTGCCATTTCAGCTTTTACAGAGGCATCCAGTTTATTGCCATCATTCTGTGATGGCAAGTTTCTTGGCACAGATAATGCAGATGCAACAGAATAATGCATTGCAATTTCAAGTTGCTGTTCAAAGCTGTGTTCTGATGAAATGCAAGCTGCAGCAATGGTGCCACCTTCTTCCAGTGTTGTAGATGTTGCAGCTGTACTACTGCTGTCAGTCTGTTCAAGTCGTGTTACCAGACGACGAATGAATTTTCGGATGACGTCATTAGATGGTACCGAGAACATGCCAGTGGTAGCCGTCTTTCGTGCAGAAGCTGTATGCAAACACTGGAGAACAGCAGCATGTAATCCTCGTTTGTCGTTTATTCTAGATTCAAGAACATCTGCCAGAGTTTTTTCAAGTTCTGAGCTCTGCTTCTGTAGCTGGACAAAGCAGAACTTCAGAGCTGCTTCTGCGCTAATCAGATTTGTTTCACGCCTGCACAGTGCATTAACTACAAGCTTCAATGGTCCAAACTGGACACCATTTTTATGATAACTATGAAGTCGCTGTCAGTTAAGTGTAACTGTTGCCTGAGATCAATCAGTGCCTTCTGTATTGGACCCCGTAATTGCAGAAATCTCCTCAATATATCAACCAGTTCCACCTTGTCCTGCAGTCTAGCAGAAGACCGATTTCTTTGCTGAATTCACTCTTCACATACGGCTGAAGTATGTTGTTATTCTTCATTTGTTATTGTTTAAAAATCTTTACGATTTTACTAACTTTGTTAACAACATCGTCATATAATTTACCTGACAATTCCACAAGAACATTGTAGCTGTCATCAACAATTTCTAGACCTTGTTCGCCATCATGACTCTCAAGTATATCATCCTCATCATAGTCGCTGTTGTCAGTGTTGCAATGAAACGACACGGGCTCGGTTGTAGCAGTAGTAGCAGCAGCACAACCTCTGCTGTGATACAGCATATCTAGCACTGCCAGCTGGATACAGTGCACATAACATAATTGATGCTCAACTTCCAGTAGTCTTCTGACCTTTGTCATGACACTGGCACCATCTGTACAGATGCCTACTACGTCACTGGTAAGATTGAGCTCAAATTCTGCCAGGTTACTCTGCAGTAAATCAATGCACTTCTCTGCTGACATCAAGCCATGAACCCTGATTAATCCAAGGTTCCAATACTTCAGACCTTGTTCATGGACATTCACATTCATATATCATCGATTTCTAGTGGAAGTCCATTCATCAAACGTTATACTAAAGCGCTGACCCTGCTTCTTCTTGTTAGCCATCTCTTCTGTTACCAGCAATCGGATTGTTTGACTGTGATCCATTACCAGATGCTTCACAGTTTCAGCAGAATTCTGCAAATTTCCAAAACCAAGTGTGGACAGTGCTTTGCATAAATCAACTGACGAAATGAATATTCGAAGCGGAAGTCCATCTCGAGCCGTCATTCGTGCTAATACTGCCAGCAATGTACTTTCGTTCTTGTTCTGCAGATATTTCATCATTGGCGCCACTGCTATGCGCTTGTACGTCGTTGGTGTATCGTCATCATTCTCTGGTTTTTGTTTCATAACAGTTATTTGATGAACTCTTCTCAGATGCCTATGTAATCCCTTTGTCGAGCCGCCAGCTGTTTTCAAAATAGTTTTACACAGTTTACATTCAGCCGACTGGCCTAGCTTTTTGCGCAAAAAATGCTGCCAAACTCTATTGTTTTTAAACTCGACTGTTAGTAGCGTGTCTAAGCAACACATACATTTTAGTCTTTAAAACTTAGACATAGCTTGAAAAATAACAAAAACATACAGCAATAAGGACTCAGGATGTCGCCATTTTAACCCACCATAATATTTTCAACAGATCTAAAAGATTATAGCCAAAGAAACTTGGGTTTATAGAATGTTATTTTAGGATAGAATGTTATGCTGCATACATGTTTAAAATGTATCTATTATGGCATACTTTACAAAACAACTAACATATTTCTCAGGATATGAAATATATTTGACACATTTCTCTACTTCTTACCATTATAAATAACCTGATAATCCAGTTTCCTGGCTTTTTGAAAATATAGCCACAAGTTGAACATAGTACGGATTTTAGCCAAATAGCATTATAGTTGTAATTAGAATAATATCTGGATGGGGTTATTCCAACTGTTTCCATTCATCAGTTCTGTGGTACTTGGCAAAGGATACCAGCTACTTGTAACACTGTGAAATATAACACATGTAACAGTTTATATGAATAAACAGCATGAGGTTTTAATCACCACAGATATCTTTAACCATTTAAACACTGAAAATCTTTTTATTGAATTCTTTCAATTTTCTTGAGAATTTTCATTGATTTTATTGGCACCCGGTGTATTACTTTTCATGCTCTTGCAGTTTATAGCTCGGTCCACTTTGATGAAGTCAAGTAATTTTGTGCCTCTTCTGTAGCTAAGTTGCTAAGGTGGAGTGGTAGCTCTGAGGTTAGGGATCTGCACTGGCAATCAGAAGGTTGCTGGTTTGAATCCTGGAAATGCCAATAGGGACTCTGCTCTGTTGGGCCCTTGAGCAAGGCCTTTAACCTGTAATTGTGGAGTGCTTTCAGTAGTGGGAAAGGTGCTATATAAATGCAAAGAATTAGCTAGTATTTATCAGGTTTGGATCTCTCATCACTAAATTTTTTCAACATAATTTAATTATCTTTAAAATATTGGGTCATTGTCTAGATTTCACATAATAAAGTGTATTCCTTTACTACCTTCATTTATAGAAAAAATTTCAAGGTAACCAACAGTAAACATTTTCTTGTCTACTGCTGTCTGTCATACTTTCATGTTTGCTGCCTTATCCATCTATCAGATTTTCAAGATGCTTGCCTTCCATATACACACTATTCATTCATTTCTGTGACACATAAGACTAAGGCTCCTTGCATTATGTTTAAGTATGTACAGTATATATATAGTATGAGTTCTGTTGTTACTGTAAATGTATTGTTTCTCTATATAATTGGAACTATTCTTGGCAAGTTAAAAGCCATTTCTTATGTTTCTGTCATTTTATTAATAATATTACTAGGGCAAGCCTTAGGTTTATGTTGCCAAGCTATACTTTTACATAATGTTACAGAGTGTCTTAGTCTAGGAATTTATTCTATGGTGTTGTGGCTAAGTGCTCCCCACAAGTCGTGAACCAGAGACCTCCAGGTTACAAAGAGGCACTGTCATATTGCTGAGCAATTCTAAGTTGAAGCAGTGCATCTCAGCGTATGTGTGTTGGTATATGTGTGTGATGTTAGGCCCAGCATCCTGCTCCTACACATACCTGTATTGTTACATAGTCCTTTTTATAACTTCACCTTAACTTAATCCTGATACTCTGTATGTTCAATTCATCATAATAACTATTCACAGTGGCTTCAAAATCCATACTGACCCCTACTCTCTCTTCTGTTTCTTTTTCCGGTTTCTTTGTGGTGGCGGCCTGTGCCACCACCACCTATTCAAAGCATCATGATGCTCCAACATTGATGGACTGAAAGCCAGAAGTCTACGTGACCATCATCATCAAGTCCTTCCATGAAAACCCTAAATACAAAGAGGACTGTTTGATTTATGTTCGGTAGATTGCCCAGAGGGGACTGGGCGGTCTCGTGGTCTGGAACCCCTACAGATTTTATTTTTTTTCTCCAGCTTTTGGAGTTTCTTTTTGTTTTTTCTGTCCACCCTGGCCATCGGACCTTACTTATTCTATGTTAATTAATGTTGACTTATGTTTATTTTTTATTGTGTCTTCTATTTTTCTATTCTTCATTTTGTAAAGCACTTTAAACTACATTTTTTTGTATGAAAATGTCCTATATAAATAAATGTTGATTGATTGATTGATAGTGCCATTTATAAAAAACATGGGCCGTTTAACAATCTTGCTGGTGCTTAGTCTTGAGAAGGAAGGTTCATAATTGGTTACCCAAAAAAATTTCAAAGAAAAAAGTCTGTTTTTTAAGTAAATGTTTTTCTTTGTTTTTGTGGGAAAAGCTGTACAGCCAGGCTTGCTGCCTCTGCTCAGGCTGATTTGTTGTTGGTTTGATGTTTTTGTTATTATTTACATTTAATTTTCATGTTATGTTATTAATCCTGTCTTTGTCTTTATGGTTTTTATCGATATGTTTTTTAATTAATTTTACTGTTTTTTGTTATCTGCCCTGCCTCCAGTTTGCGGAGCCACCTATTTAGGCAGCAGGAGTGCTGGCCACATCAATATTTAAGGTAAAGCTGAAGAAGGATCAACAACTTCTGCACTGCATTACTGTCTTTGTTTTCCTGCTCTTTGATTTTTGTAGTTTGTTAATTCAATTCTTTAGTTTTGACCCTGGCTCTGGATTGTTTTCTGGTGTGGAAATTTAGCAATTTGTTTGGTTTAGGTTCTGCCTTTTAAGCAAACTCATTGTGCTTTTTTAAACAACTTTAATACATTTTAAAGATTAAAAGTAACTTTGCTTAATTTTTATAAGTTAGAGGTTTTTATGTTTTTTCCTTTCTCTGTTACAGTGTTTTAGTGGTTAAGACTTCTGACTTCAAATCTTGAGTTGTTTGTTCAAATCCTGCTACTGTCAATGTGTGACCATGAGTAAGTCACTTTACCTGCCTGTTACACATACCCTATGATCAGAACTGCATGCAACAGGGGCCTACTATCCATTGTTTCATGGTACACATTATAGTAGTTGAATTCTCTGGAGTTCTTTAGTCCTTTTAATAAAATAATGGTTGGTGTTAGAAAGTGCACTGGTTCCTGAGCATATCAGTGGGAGCTCTACACATTTAAGAACATACAACATAAGAAATCTGTCAAATAAAAGAAGACCATTCAGTCCATCAACCTAATTTTTTAAGCTAATACATAAGTTGCTCCTTCTCACCCTGGTAATTTCTTAAAGATGTCAAAATTTTTACTCCAGCGACATAAGATTGAAATAGTCAGCTCATGAAGAAGTGCTTCATGGCTCTTACTCACAATTACCCTTAATTTCCACTGGTGTTCTACAGTTTTTGATTTGCCATTTATTTGAATGAATTCTGCAAATTTCATTTTAGAATTGGCTTTGATTATTTTAAAGAAAGAGGAGTAGTCAGACATGCAGACTAATTTCCAGGAATATATTACATAACTGAGTGTTTGCCTTAAAAATCTATGCCCCCTATTGCAAGACAACATGGAGGATGCTCAGAGATTGCAAGTTTGGCTTTAGGATTGTGGTCCCAAATTGTACAAGTTCCAGAAAAGGGATCAAGAAGTGGTAAAGTATCTATCTATCTATCTATCTATCTATTGTAATGGATGGCCGGTTTCAAATTCCGGCCCTCACCCCCAGACCGCCAGGAGGAGCTCTCCCGAGAGCAGGTACGGGCCCCGAATTCCAGCAGGGCCTCATGGACTATGTAGTTTTCATGCACAGTCCTGCTGGATACCTTGGGGCCCACTGGGAGTCACTGTCGGGAGGCCAGTGGAATCGCTTGCGCACTATGACCTGGAAGTTCGTCACAGGAAGAGCGATGGGCTTCCGGGGTGAGGAAAAGCATTGTTTACCCTGACCCGGAAGGAATAAGGACTTGTGGACTGTTGGATTGGGAACACTTCCGGGTCAGGGAGTATAAAAGGACTGTGGGAGCTCCCAGACGGCGAGCTGAGCTGGGTGGTAGGAGGACAACGCGTCTGGGAGTGGAGGATTGGTTTATTGATTTATTATTAGAGTATTGTGATTGTTTATGAGTAGTGTGGAGTGGAGGGTGCTTAGTGCACGTAATTATTGTAATAAAAATAATTATTGTTGGACTTTTACCTGGTGTTTGGCGTGGTACCTGAGGATTCAAGGGAGCGATAGCGCGCCCTACTGCGACACAATCTATCTATCTATCTATCTATCTATCGATCTATCTAACTGTTCCAAGTTTGTAACAACCTATTAGACGATCTCAAGAGCAAACATACCGTATGAATTAAAAAACATTGCAAGACACAGTATGAGCTCCATGCAAAGGGGAAGACTGTGTTGTTTTATCATGGAAGGGCCCTATAGTGACTCTATTCTCAATTTTAAATTCATTACTACACAGACTTGAACAGAAAAAATCCAAAATCCATATTATAGCCCTCATATGTTTAAATTTCCCAGCATGTCACAAAGATGCAATTATAATTTGCAGCTCCACTTATTGTCAACATAAGGGTTGACTGCTACTGCATGTAAATACTTCCCTTTTCTTCTATAGCCCCAAGTGACAAGATAGAGTATCAAAACAAGCAGAAGAGCAAGTGTACACTTTTATTCATGTATTAAATTTTAATATTCTCTCATTTAAGCATCCCAATAAACCTAAAGCAAAAGCAAAGCAAAACGAGCAAGACAAATTATGCCGTATACAATGTGGATGAATAGCAGCTCTTCTTGCCAGAAATCCAGGTGGACTTTTGTAGAATGCTGATCAATCTCTGGATGGAATTGGCAGAATAAGAGACACTGAGCTACTCTATAACTCTGAATTTATGCTGATTTATTGCTTCCCTAATACATCTCTAGACCATCGGAATGTTTCAGTGTATGGGGCATATTTAGGTATTGTGCCCTTTGACCAGTCCTAACTAGGCTTGGTTTATGACCTTGAGCTTTCTATAATCTCAGTGTTATACTAGGGGCCTGGTTCAGGGTCAATCCTGTTATTTGTCTTGCAGACTCACAGGATGTGATTAATAGGCATGTAGTGGACTCTAGATCTTAATTTAAACTGGGTCCAACCTGGTATTCTCTGAATAAGCATACAAGATCTTATCTATTATCTGTTTGGAACAGGTAATAAAAAGTTTTTTTCTAATGAAAATATTTTTAAATACATTCTATATGACTACAACGATACATGTTGTAATATAATATGTAAAATATGAAAGCAAACCATAACAAGCAATATTGTATAATTCCATCCCCATGTCAGTCCTTGACTTTGTTCTCCCAACTCTTGTTTTTGGGATACGATAGCAGGCATTGTGAGCCTAGAGAATTATAGTTTGCTGGTAAACTTTTTCACATGTTGAGGCAAAATGTACTGAAGTCAAGCTTAATGTATAGAATATATTTTATGTAGGCATAACAAAAATTCACACGTCTGTGATGTAACCCTGCAGTCCTTGTGCCTTAACCTCATGGTTTTGTAATAACCTCAGATGGCTCAACCAAGTTTATAAATTCAATGTCTACCATATGCCAAATGTCAATTTTATTGAGAAAATGGGCTACGTGCATTGCTTAACAATTATCAATCGATATGACTGTTGGTTATTGACAAATACCTTTCAGTGAAGCAGCCAAAGACAAAAAATTGTTTAGCTCCCCTAGTGGATATTGGCAGTTTAATCTCCAATCTCTTTCTCATTAGGCTACATGCCACTCTGACCACTTTCAAAAGAAAGTCAGGCTGCTAAAGCGCCACAATACCTACAGTGTTACCTACATGGACAACATTATCATTTTCTTCAATTCCTGGGAAAATCCCCTATGTCACCTGTTGGATGTTTTTCAAATTTTGAAAATGGCTGGATTGCATATCAAGTAATATTTTAGGGTAGCTGAGGTTAAGCACCTGGTTTTTGTGGTATGGCTGGGGTAAGTTAAGGCCCAGGTGTAAAAGGATGATATAAAGGGTAATGCAACCCCTTCCTGGTTTGGTTTGTTTATATCAAAGGTTTCTTTGAAAAGGGCTGCATTTTTCACATAACTGACACCAAAGTGAGACCCAACACTAGGAATTGAACCCCATGATTAAGTAAGAACTTTGTGAATTAAAGAAGGTACTTACAACACACCCAGGGCTGTCTTAGCCTAACCTCTCTCTTTTTTCCTTCAGACTGGTACATTTGAGACTGACTTACGAGCCATGTTAATTCAGATCATTGGCTAAGAAAAGCATTCAGTGATGTATCAGAGATGGAAATTGTTGTACTGAGAGGCAAGGTACTGAGCTGTGGATAGGGATAATCTTGCCATTAAATGAGCTGTTTGACAACTCCTCTACACACAAGATGGTTCATAGAATTACAGCAGTACAAGTTCACGGTTCACCAAAATGAGACTCTGTTCTAACATGTATGCCCCTTCATGTGCCCACCAGCTCAAGGTCATATACACCCAGACCTGTAGTTCAGAACTTGGTTGATTTGGGGAATCATTCATACAAGCAATGTCTGCTTCTTCTGAGGTTTGATGTAAAAATATGTAGTGAGCAAGCAGAAGGATGCACAGCAGCTTACCTTCCTTTACGTTAACCAAGAAGATGATGGTAGATATATGACATCACCAGACTTCTGCATTCCCTCCAGCCTCTTGATGTCTATTCTGCTACATAAATCAGCTACCAACATGAAGTAACCATTGGTATTGATCAAGTCGACAGATCTGTGCTGTAATCCCTAAGCTGCATTTTGCATAAAGAAGAATAAAATCACAACAGCTTCAATACACAGGGTTGTCAGGGTGCCACAACTCTATTTGATGCTTTTTTTATCTATTTACCATGCAACAGTATATATTAAATAAAAAAAAAACACATTTTCATTGAAAAGGACAAATAAAAAGACATTTGAGTTAATGCCTAAGGATTATGTAAACTGGTGTGCATCTCAGCCATGTGAACAGTTGATGCTTTATTAGGTGTGTTACAGCTATAATTTATGTAACTAAATCTTATTTACATTTCACTTGCCTGTGTAAATATAAATTGAACATCTGTAAAGCTTGCCATTATTATGGCAATTACAACAGTAAATTGTACTACCCATATTTATGTTTGTCATTATCTTCCCTCAATGATATCATTACAAAAATGAATATGCAATGGAAACCCGATGTACTTTATTATTTTATAGAGTGAAAATATCCTAATGAATTTTATCAGACAGCGCTCTCTGTTAATTGCTGGAATAGAAGACAAAAACAGTGCTAAATGTTCATTTCTTGAAAGTTTAGTTCTATATTAAGTTCATTAATTTTTTTTTTGAGGGCTTACATTCCTGAAAAATTGCATACGCTGAATAGCTATAGTAACACAAAGATGTCGAGACAAGATCCTTGTAAGTCTTGTCAGTGACAGATGAGCCTTTAAGAGAAAAGGTTTGCAGTTCAAGAATACAAGAGAAAGAAAAGACCTTTGTAACAAAACTCTTGTCAGATGTTGGTTTATCAAAAGTCAGAGCATGCTACTGGTATTATTTTGTTCTCCTCTGGATCATGATTGTAATCCTGCCTGTCAGTGACAATTAACTCACCAATAAAGGCTGGAAATTCAGAAGCGCTTAGGGAATGAGACTATCTACTGTAAGAAGGCTTTAGCATATTTGTTTTTACAAAGATACATTTTAATTTTCCTTGTAATAAACATGAAAACTGTGGTACACAAATTGATTAGCATTTAATTTAGGGGGTATTACAAAATTATAAAAAAAGTAACCATTTAATCACAAAAGAAATCAACACTCTGCAATAATAACTGAAACTGAAAGATTCCTTAGTCAAATGCCAAATATGAATGGATATTTTAGAGTTGTTTTCTTTTATATTCTAAAATGGTTCATAATTTAAATCATTCACGTCAATATGAAAAATCATACATTCCTATTTCATTATTTTTCATATCAGTGATCATTGTTTAGCAGCAGAGCTGGGTCTGTGATTGCTTGAGGAAGCTTAATATAGAGCACATTATGGGGCTGTGATTTCTGAGTGATTTACTATTAAGCAATTGTAGGGAATTATTTAGTTGGAAAATCATTTAAAATTACATGAACTGTTCATAATTCACACCCAGAATAATAACATAGCTTTTCAGAGAAAGTTATTCACAGTCTCTTATTTCAAATCATAAGCCTTTACTTTGTTTTGATATGGCCCTGCTTTAAACTGCCTATAATGAAGAAGAAATTGATGAGCTCCTTTGGAAAGAATGACCTGTTCCCAATTGTTTTTCAATAACATTTTAAGGACTGCATATTTTTCTGTATCTTAAAATGACATTTGAGTAGAATTAAATAAAATGTGTATATACCATAATAAGAGCATTTTATTAGAAGGCTCATAGCATCTGTAACTATGACATTGTGAAGTCTGTAAAACATGATTTAATTTGGACAATTACATTATGTTTATTTCGTATGTAGCATTTTTCCTACAGTAGAAAACAAGAGTGTTCATACAGGGGTGAGTCTCCCTTAAAGCATTTCAGTACTAATAATACTGTAATCTCCGTGTTAAGATTGATGGTTCATTTATTCTCAGTATGTTAAATCCTTCATAATCAATGTTCTCCCTGTCCCACTCACCAATCACCAAGTCCTTCGTAAAACCTTAGAGACAGACATAGGTCACCAGACGGAGCACCTTAAATTCACTTCATGATAATTATCTGAAAATTGTAGAATATTGTGATTTATACTTGACTAGTTAATATTAGGAATCTCATCTTGCAAGAATGCTAAACCTTCTGTAAAAAGTTATAGTATGTGTGGACATCAAATAGTCACATTTTAAAGACTTTACATTAGGAGACTATTACATATAGTGCCAAAAATCAGACTTCTTGGATTGTTTATTAGCAAAAAAATATTAACAATGTTCAGTTCTTTTAAACAATCTGTGAAACAACAACAAATTAAATTACCACCATTTGTAGAACCATGTAGAAACTTTTCTTTATGCTATGCCACCTGAAAATTTGGCACTATCAAATACCTCACCAACTCCCCTGCTTTTGAAAAAAAATCTTTCAGAGGGTACAGACAAAGCAGGAATTCCTAGGTATTTGGCTGCAAGCCTGCTTAGGGATGGAATAGTTTGCTAATGTCCTCGCCACCAATGCAATAAGATCTGATCCCAAGGTATCAACTTTTCTTCTAAAGAGTGGCACATTTCAATCAACCTTTTTGTGAAAAGTTGTGTGATGCTGTTGGGATCACAGAACTTGAAAGTCACAAGCTGCCCATATGCCTCCTTTTAATGTAGGTGGTGTAGAACTTGAGCTAGGTCCAGAGGCAGAGCTTAGTACAGAGTCAGAGAAACAAGCTGGTCCTGATGGAACAGAGTCTGAAGTGGGTTGACTGAATTCCAGCATTTCATCAAGGTGATGCACGTTTTTGTGGCTTCTAAATTGTCATTTGTCACAAAAAGCAAGTTTTTTAAACCTTATATAAAGGAAGGTGTTGGCGGGTAGATTGTGAATGGTTTCATTGTCACAAAATCTCCTTTTACATTGCAGTGCCAGTTCTGTGGCGAGAGGGCTACTTCACTCAGTAGCATCAGTTGCTTTGTGAAGCAGAGAGCACAAGCGCAATCACTTTTGATGTTGTCACGTTTTTCATTTTACAGTTATGTTGTTACTTCAAAGGATCAGGTGGATCATGGAATGTTCTTCCTCACTTAAACAAGAGAGCACTCTTACCAAGTAGACACAGAGCTGTAGTGATTCCTTCTCTTTGGTCATCGAGTCTCTCCAGTATGTAAAAAACTGAATTCCACCTAGTTTCAGATGCATTTGAATTGTTTAAGCTTTTCTGTAGGTTTTGTGTTATGATGGAATAAAGAAACAATGCCACTACATTTGTCCATAAGCTGCACAACCTCAGGAGCAGCTGCAATGGCATCTTTAACCCCCAAGTTTAAGGTGTGAGCAAAACAAGGATAATGCTTCCACCCAGCCTTGTGAACTGCAAATACCATATTTGCACCACTGTTTGTTAAAATGCCTAAAACTTTCTGATTTTGGCACCATTCACTTGCTCACTTGTGATTCTTTTAAGCTCTTCACTAATGTTATCAGCTGTATGCTGTCCATGAAAACTGGTCTCTAAAACAAACTCAGTAGACAGTCACATATGCTTCTCTGGACCATAATGTCCATACTGTATGTCTGTTGTATGAACTACTCCGTGTGGACTTTACAAAGCTGCCCTTATTTTGCCTCGACACTCTTTTTACATGTTTGAATTTGTATGTGTCATTAAGTGCTTGCAGCTTGGATTTTTGAAGCAGGGTTCCAGGGTCTTGACAAAAGCTTTGAAACCTCTTTCTTCTATAATGGAAACTGGCTGTATGTCCCTCACAATCATCTCTCCAAGGGCTCTTGTAATCTCTGTAGCTCTTGGGGAGTTTTCTGTATGAAATACAGACAACACTAAGTTATATACTAGAAGTAATGCTACATGTTTTTATGTAGTTAAACGGAAAGGAAAGTTAATATTGAGTTAATAATTTTTTATAATCATTTTTAATATTATAATAAGATATATATATATATATATATTTACAAAATGGACATAATAAATACAAAAAGTTTGAAAATGTCTTCTGAGTATGTCCATTCATCAAGATATAAATGTAATATGTTCCTCCCTAAAAACAGACATTGATTCGTTTCTGTTCAAACAGTTACAAGAACCTCACATCAGTTTATAGTATACTAATGTTAACCTGGGTACTGCCTGCCTTTCTGGAAGGCTCCTTTAAGAGTAGACAGCAGCCCTTTAGCAACTGTGCTAGGCTTTTTAGCCTTAGTGTTTGTGCACTCTTCTGCTCGTCTCCATTGTAACTCCTCTTGTTCGGAAACATGACTGACTTTCATGTGTTTTACAAGGTTTATTGTGTTGCTGCAATAACACAGTCTTCTGACACTAATCACATTTTGTTTCACTATTATTCGGTGAGTTAAAGTAACTCCAAACAAAGCTTTGCTTTCTTTCTGCCATTGCCACACATACATAGTCACATTGCTTTGGCTGGTGGACCACAGCACTGCCAGTGTGTTTTACACAATATGACACTTTTAATTTAATCACATTCTCACCATCAAATGCTATTTAAAAATAATTTCTAATAAGCTTGCATATAATTAAAACTGTGTTATATTGATACCTTAGTACTATTTCGCCCATCCCTAGTTAATATTATTTTTACACATTCACACTTGTACCTTAACCCCAGATAGTGCCCAAAGGATAATGCAGTCAAGCGCATTATTGGGTCTTCAGTATTGTGGAATGTAATATTGCAGTTATAGTAGACATAGCTCTGTACAATATAGCTGGAGAAGATGAGGATGGGAAAAAAGAAAAAGAGGATGGAAATGTGAAAATCTACAAGCAAACATAAAGTGCAAGTGTGTCGTCTAGGCAGGCCATCATCACAACTGTTTTTACGTAATTATTTTTTTTGTTCATTGGTTTCTAATTAAAATACTTTTGCAATTAATTGCACTTGGTTTTTTTCCCCTTTCTTTGGGGAAAAGTGCAATGTTGTTATGCTCTGCAGACTCCAGTCTTGGCATCTCGTTCTTTAATTCTGCTGCTCTTCCTTTCACACATCAACACCTGACCTAGGCTGTGATAAGCAGGCACTCTTTGTTGTCCCATGACACTTTTGTATTTTCTTGCTGTTGGAAAGACTGCCAAATGACTGGTAAATAACTCTACTTTAAAAGAATCAAATAGTCTTCATTAGAAACGTGAGGGAATTTTTTATGCCATGTGTTCACCATTTCTTTTGCGTTCGTTTAGCAATCAACTGTTGTACTTATTTATATGCTTTTACCTAATTATTAAATTATAATGTCATGTTTACTTCATATTACATTTGTTTTGTAATGCTTTTTGCTATGTGATTTCAGGGGCAAAGTTAACAAAAAATTGTTTCATACTCACTCATACGCTGACTGATTAAGAGAGGTTTTGGGAAACAGTTGGAATGTTTCTATTGCTTAAGTATTGTAATAAGTAGAGACTTGAGGCGTGAAAAGGTTTGGGGCAGCCACCCGTTTAATTCGGTTTCCTGGCTGCAAAGTACTCTGAGACATCATAGTCAAGTTTACACAACAGAGTCCAAAACAGAACTGCCTGCCTAAGCAAGGCAGTGAGCTTTATAGCTCAGAGGCGGAAATGATGTCGTCCTCTGGGCGGAACTGGAAGTGACATCACCCTTGGGGCGGAACCGGAAGTGACCTCATTCTTGGGGCGGAACCGGAGGTGGTGTGTCCTTCCTGGAAATGGCGGCTCCTGGTGGGATTTCCGGGTAAGACCTGCAGAGAACTCAGAAAGAGCATCAGCGTACCCCGCCCCTGGGCAGATGTATAAACAGTATTGTCTAAGCCCTTCAGCTGCTTCCCATGCACACGTGTGTGACAAGACTCCCCCCTCAGCCCAGACCCGTCGGGTCGGGCGACCTGCACCGAGAGGTCGTGGGCCCGGGAGAGGGCATCGGCGTTGGCATGAAGGGACCCCTGTCGATGAGCGGCGCATATTTGTACTGCTGCAGGTCAAGAAACCACCTCGTGACCCGCGGATTCGACTCCCTGTGAAGGGCCATCCACTTTAAAGGCGCATGATCCGTCACCAGAGTGAACACGCGACCCAAGAGGTAGTACCGCAGCTGCGTCACCGCCCATTTGATCGCCAGAGCCTCCTTCTCCACCGCCGCGTACCTGGTCTCCCGGTCCAACAGTTTCGGCTCAGGTACATAGCGGGTGTTCAACACCGTCGGCGCTTTGGCTCAACACGGCTCCCAAGCCTGTGTCCGGCGTCCGTCTGGAGGACAAAGGAGAGAGAAGTTAGGGGAGATTAAGATAGGTGCTGAAGTCAGAGCCCTTTTAAGTCACTGAATGCAGCCCCGCTTTATCAGACCATACCACCGTATTAGGAGCTCTTTTCTTTGTCAAGTCGGTCAAGGGCGCGCTCTCGAGAAGCGAGGCACAAACCCGGCGGTAGTACCCGGCCAAACCGAGAAAGGATTGGACTTGCCGCTTGGTTTGCGGACGGGCCAGGCCATTATGGCTTGCAACTTGGAACACTGTGGCCTCACAGTACCCGCCCACTAGGTAGCCCAAATATTTGGCTTCCTCAACCCAGTAACATTTCTTGGGGTTGATCGAGCCCGCCTCTCCCAATGTCCGTAATACTGCTGTGACCTGCTGTATGTGCTCCTTCCAGGTGCTGGAATAGATGACAACGTCATCCAGATAGGCAGCACAGAGCGAGTTATGGGGCGGAGCACTTTGTCCACCAGGCGCTGAAAAGTCGCAGGCGCCCGTGTAACCGAATGGAAGGACCACGATACTGCCAGTGTCCGCTAGGAGTGCTAAGCGGTTTTTCCTTCGCGGACTCCGTTAAAGGAACCTGCCAGTACCCCTTTGTCATGTCAAGTGTAGTCAAGAATTTGGCTGGTCCCAGTCTCGAGGAGGTCGTCCACGCGAGGCATGGGATAAGCATCAAATCGGAAACTTGGTTGAGCCGGCGGAAGTCATTGCAAAACCTCCAACTGCCGTCAGGCTTAGCAATCAAGGCGATGGGGCTGGACCAGGGACTACTACTTTCCTCGATCACTCCTAGTGCCAGCATTCGCGATTTCCAGTTCCACTTCTACTTTCTTTGCCTCCGGGAGTCTGTAGGGTCGCTCACGGACGATCACCCCCGGGTCAGTCAATATGTCGTGCGCAATCAGAGAGGTCCGACCTGGCTGTTCACTTACCACCTCTGGGACGGCGGATAGCTGCTTGAGCTCCTGTCTCTGTCTGGGAGATAGCTGTTAGCGAAATTAAGGGCACTTACTTCCATGAAGAGAGCAGGGCTGTCGGAGGAGGGATCGGGATCCCTCTACTTCCACGGTTTCAGCAGGTTTACATGATATATTCGCTCAGCTGGTCGGCGATTGGGCTGTTTCACCAAATAGTCGACCAATCCCTTCCTCTCCTTAATTTCGTAGGGGCCTAGCCAATGCGAGCAGTTTAGAGTGTGAAGTAGGAACCAATACCATGACGCGATCCCCCGGTTGGAACTCCCGGAGAGTCGTGCCACGGTCATACAGGCGGGCCTGTGCTGATTGTGCCTCCTCGATATGACTTTTTAGTATAGGTCTTATTACATCAAATCTATCGCGCAATTGGGCGATATACTCCAAAATGTTAGTGGAGGGCTGTGCCTCCCCTTCCCAGCCCTCTTTTAAAATATCTAATAAGCCCGGGGCTGTCTTCCGTATAGTAATTCAAAGGGAGAGAACCCGTAGAGGCTTGAGGACTTCCGGTAGGCAAAGAGGACAAGGGGGAGGAGTTGGTCCCAATTCCTCCCATCCTTGCTGACTACCTTACGTAGCATTTGCTTGAGAGTTTGATTGAATCTCTCCACTAGCCCATCGGTTTGAGGATGATACACGAGGTTTTAAATGCTTTATTTTCAGTAACTTGGCAGTCTCCTTGAGCGTTTCCGAGGTGAAAGCGTTCCTTGGTCCGTCAGGACTTCTCTAGGAATGCCCACCGTGAAAAGACTCCTACTAGTTCCGTGCAATATTTTTAGTGGTAGCGGCGCAATGGAGCGGCTTCAGGGAATCGGGTTGCATAATCCACGAGGGCGAGTATATATTTATATCCTCGGGCTGAGGGCTCCAGGGTCCTACTATATCCACCCCAATCCTGTCAAAGGAACGTCAATAAGGGGAAGGGGAATCAGAGGAGCACGGTCCTTCCTAGGAATTTGCCGCAGTTGACACTCCGGGCAGGAAATGCAAAAGCGGCGAACCTCCTCATTAATCCCCGCCAAAAAGCGGAGCTTAATGCGCTCTAATGTTTTATCGGGCGAGATGGCCTCCAAGAAGGTGAGAGTGGGCTAACTTCGCAAACCTGCCGCCGGTAGGTCCGCGGGACTAGCAACAACTTCGGACCTTCCCCTCATGTTCAGCAACCCGATACAATAATTCATTATCCATGACAAAGTGAGGTCCCTGTGGCATGGGCAAATGCGTCGTTGGCGTTAACGAGAACCACTGCATTCTTTATGTGCTTCAGAGAGTCGTCATTCCACTGTTCTCTCTTGAAAGAAGCGAGTCGCTCTAAACTGAAAGTGCAACTCAGAGAGCGGGTCGGTCTGACCTCAAGGGCGGAGAATCCTCCTCGCTGCCGGGCGCTAGTGGATGGCGTAGTAGCCCGCGACGGTCCGGGAGTATCTTCGTCACTCTCTTGGCCTACCGCCCACTCCCTGTCGGCTGATTACACGGTGTGGAAGCAGCTTGAGATGAGTCTTTATCATCTATAACGAGGCCAAAAGCTTTTCGGGAATGCTTTCTAAACTACGCGTTACTGTCAGACCAGTCCGCCCGAGGATTACGGAAGCGGAGGATCCGGGTGTACCCTTCACGTAAGCCGCCGAAGGGTTCCTCCGAGACACCACGTAACACCGGGCGGTATTGTATGCGGCGGATATCTCCGTGTATACATTTTAGACTGGTCTTTTCTTAATCCATTGTTGCGGTAGAACAAAGCGGCGAGCAACGACAGACACGTTACTGCGGAATCAAACAGCGCTGTTACCCTATGTCCATTAATAATAAGCTCTCCCGTATGTTTATCCGCCAGGGATTGCTAAGGGCACACAAACAACCCGCCATTGTCCCCTACGGTCCGCCTTGTTCCCGACAGGTCGCAAGCCAGGCGGCCGGCGACCGGAACAGGCTCTGGATTGCGTGGAAGGGACTGCTTTAGTGGGACATAACTCCCGGGTAGTCCACAAAGCAGCTGTTCTGCCCTCCCAGGTTTCACAGCCGGCCTTGGTGTTTTTAGGAGCTGTAGTAGCTCGTCCATTGAATGGAATTCGCCCCAGGCGGCTGGGCAAATTCCTGGGGTAGGTGTTGTACCAGCAAAAACAGGCCACTTGCTGCACTATTTGTAAGGGCTTAATTCAAATGGCGTAGCCACTGCCCCACCTGTTGCCAGAGAGCCATAGCCTGCTCTGACAGCCCTTTACTGGGTTAAACTCCCAGTTTATATTTCTTTACCTGCTGGCCTGGGGATAACCCATCATTAACAGGGACCTTGGTCCCGATGGGGCTCGGCTTTCCTGCCCAGGAAAGCATACTGAGCCACTCGTGTGTGTTCCCCAGAAGCCAGCCCACGCCTGTGGGTCCCCTCTACCTTCTCCACGAGATGGGTTGGTAGCCCGGGTTATGCTCGTGGAGCAGAGCCTGCACAGCGTCCTTCCTGACCCCCGCGCACTCCCTGCCCGAAACTTCGGCCCGGTACTCACCCACCTGGTTCCTTGAAGGTCGTGTCCCGGGTTCTTCAGGGACACCATCCTGCCGACTACGCCACTGTAATAAGTAGAGACTTGAGGCGTGAAAAGGTTTGGGGCAGCCACCCGTTTAATCGGTTTCCTGGCTGCAAAGTCTTTGAGACATCATAGTCAAGTTTACACAACAGAGTCCAAAACAGAACTGCCTGCCTAAGCAAGGCAGTGAGCTTTATAGCTCAGAGGGCGGAAATGATGTCGTCCTCTGGGCCGGAACTGGAAGTGACATCACCCTTGGGGCGGAACCGGAAGTGACCTCATTCTTGGGGCGGAACCGGAGGTGGTGTGTCCTTCCTGGAAATGCGGCTCCTGGTGGGATTTCCCGGGTAAGACCTGCAGAGAACTCAGAAAGAGCGTCAGCGTACCCTGCCCCTGGGCAGATGTATAAACAGTATTGTCTAAGCCCTTCAGCTGCTTCCCATGCACACGTGTGTGACAGTATGTATTACTTTAACACTGAAAGTAACTGCCCAAGAAAAAGATATTGTTTATTAATTACAAATGAGATGTAATATATGTACTGAAAAGCATATAGCTATGAGATATTAAGACATAGAATTACCACATTTAGCATATCTGTATAGTTAATAGAGTTCAGGGTTATTTTGAAAATAAGGTTTTCAGTATACAGCATCTAAGACTAGAAATAATTCTATGAACAATGACATCGAGACAGAAACTGAACACTGCAGCAATATGTTATTTTACTATCCTTATTAAAAGCTACAAGTTATTATTTTTTGGGGCGTTGGTTGCCTGACATACAACAATTTAGGGCTTATAGAATGTGTTTCATGAATGTCACACATTTTTTTAGCAGTGTGTGCCACAAAAGGTCTCCCTCATCAGACCTCCACAAAGCCAGAAACTAATATATAATGCCACACTTGGGTCATACAGTTGCACAGATTCATTCAGGGTTTTCAAGAAACATAAACTTTATTCATAAACAACATAATAAAGCATAAAGAATAAAGCAGACTTTGTTTGGGGGAAGATAGACAAGGCAGTGAACCAAAAAACACTGCAGTACAGGCTTTTAAATGTTTGAAGCGTTGCGTGAGATGCAGATCACACGGCACGGCACAACAGCAGCAGCAAGCCTGCAGCTGATCTAGCAAAGATGAGATAAAAAATGCATTTGCTTCCCATTGAATCATAGTTTAAGAGGGAGTTTCGGAGGAGTGACTGCATCTCCTTGGGGTTCGTTCAGCCCCCCTCTTCACAATATATTTATTTTTAAAATAAATATCTCAGTGCCCATTGTTAAGTTTATAGGAAAATGTTGTAACAGAATGCAGAAAGCTCTTCACTAGCAGGACTGAAAGATGGCGGTCTGTGAATGCTTCACAGACTGGATGGGGAGTGTTTTTGTTTTACTCTGAACCTTAGGCAGGACCCCAGAATGTGTGCATTATATGTGTGTTTCCTGCCTAAATATCAATTATTTGACATCATTATGTACTCTTGAATTCAGATGTATGGCTAATACTTGTATTTTAATTATTAGTTTTCGAGTAAAACAGTTTTTTTAATGAATTTTCTATTTTGAATGGTTCAATTCAAAATAAACATATACTAACATCTTATTCATTTTTTATGAAGAAGCATGAAAATATTAGTACATAATAAAACTTTTATCATATTTTGCATATATAGATTTTCCAACTTTTGCTGATTTATTGTTATAAAAGTATCGATTGCTCTTTGAAATCTGGCTTAACTTGTTTTTGTTTAACTGTCATGTCCATTTCCTTTCCCTATCAACGTTAAGTAGTGGCAGGGCAGTGTTTTAGACATTGTGTGGTAAAAAAGGAGTTTTATAATCCACTGCTAAATTAATACCTAAATTAATACACAAAAATTAAATAACTAAAATTAATACATTTATATTAAATAAATTTAGCTAAATCAATACACACTAAATTAATACCTCCTGTATACTAGCAAGACATTCTCTAACTGAGGACAAATGATCAATATACCTGACTGTACAGATTTATTGTTATAGTAATTCACATTAATTAAACACTGTTACTGGATGTAGTTGTGGGATTTGTTATTAATCTCTGCTTTTAACTTTGGCTTTTCCAGCTGAGTTTTAGGTTAGTATGTAGGTCTATTTTTACTGTCATTAAGATGATTACATTAGCACAACTGGTAAAGTCTGTTGCACAGAGTTCAAAGTCATATTTAAAATAGTGAGAATCAACTCTTTAAGCAAGCACAAATCCAGAAATCAGGGCTACACAAAACGTGAATTACAGAAACAAGACGCGCAGAAGCAGATTGGGAAAAGCTTGACATAGATAGAGAGATTTTTTTTGGTCCCAATTGGGAATTATGGCTTTTTATAGAAACTCTTTAAATAGATAGATAGATAGATAGTGTGTATATATATTTATCCATGATCTGAACACAAACCAGAATGACTAAAAAGGAAGAAAATTAATAAGAAAGAAAACTTCTGACTTGGCAGTCCCAGTCCTAGTGATGCTTTATGCAGATGTACTGCTGTTGGTATAAAGGAACCCTAGTAGCATTTCTTGAAACAGTCCTGCTGACTAATGTGTTGGCTGAAAGTTCTCAGTGTCAGAGAGTGGATGTACATGCATTGCTCATAATGGCACTAACTTTGGTTTTCATTCTCTCCTTTGCTATGACCACTAATGGGTCCAGAGTGCATCACGTAACTATACATGCACTTTTAATTAGCTTGTTAATTCCTCTCTTGAAGTGATGTTACCAGCCCAGCACACCACAGTGTCGAACTTCACATTGGCCATCACTAACTTGTACAATATGTGAAGACTGTCATTACTGCTAAAAAAGAGCCTGCTCTGCCCTTTTTATATAGATTGTTTGTGTTATTAGACCAATCCAACCTGTCATTGATGTGGACCCCCAAATACTTGTATCAATGCACCACCCTCTAAATGAACTCCTTGAATAGTGACTGCACATAGAGGCTGTTTAGTGTGGTGAAAGTCAATAACCAGGTTCTTGGTTTTGCTGATATTGCAATGTAGACAATTTAAGAAATAGTGTTGCTTGTTTAATTCTTAAACTAATAAGAAAAAAGCTGGATTCTTCCAGTTTCTCTGCAGATACTTTTTTCACAATACGCCAATAATTGTGGAAAGGTTATAGTAATTTCCTATCTTCACAATGTTTCTCCCATTAGACTCACAAGGTGCAAATTGTGCACTGTAGGAAAAGTAAAAATGATGCCTTGTACTTCATAGTTGAAATCAATATTTTTCCTATAACAGTAAATTGGTCTATTATTTACTCATAAATGCTGCATCTATAAAGTCTGCAGAGTGCAGAATCTGGGTGTTACATGAAACACGTCATTTAGTTTGGCTGACATTAGTATCAGACACTTGATCAATGATGAAAAGATTACTTACAATATTGGAACAATGGTAAATGTGTACAGTATATAACATGAAATAATATCAATTTAGTTTTAGGCTCAAGAATTTTCAACTACAGTACATTACAGTAAATAAGGATTGAATCTTTAATATTATATAAATTGGTGGAGCTAAGGAATAGATTAGGATTGCAGTAGTATACAGATCTTATTAAAACATTTCATCATTTTAGTGAGTAGTGTATGGATATAGAAAAGTAAACAGTAGTATGTTGAATAAAATTCAGATTTAATACTTAAAAGTGTATTGAGTGGCTCATAAGTCATACCAAGTTAGGTTTTCATTCATTTTATACTGTTTTTTGGTTGTATCTATTCAGCATGGCTTCTTCTGCTCAGCTCACAATTTGGTTGTCAGGATTTCCCACAGCATCATTAATACAGGTGCTCATAGAAAAACCTGAATACCTGTAATTTCTATATACTTTACTTAGAGGAAATAACATATTTACAAAATGTTCTGGATGCCTGATGAGAGACTGGCAAGCTTGCTGCCTTAACACAAACCTTTCACATGTTTGATATCTTGTTAAAGTATTCTAATTTGTCATCCTAATGCAGGGTTCCTCAATTACAGTCCTGGAGGGCAGCCGTGGCTGCAGGTTTTTGCTCCAACCCAATTGCTTAATAAGAAGCACTTACAGTATTGCTCAAGCAACACTTCTGCTTCACTTTAGTTGTCTCGCTCTTTATGATTTAGAACCCTTTTTGCTTATTTTAGTCAAACAGCTGTATTCCTGGTTTTTAAATTGCTCCTAATTAGCAATAACATGCAAATAACAAAAGAGACCAGCATTTCTCCATTTAGCTTGTTACCATTTACACCTGTGTGTATTTATCATGCACTTTTGGGATTAATTAAATACTTGGAAGGAAAGAAGTGAAGGACTGAGAATTACTACTCCATAGCCTTCAAATCATTTGGATGATATCCTTAGAAAGGGGAAGAAAATCTAGGATATGAGAATTACCTGACATAGCAGAATTAAAGCACTAATAAGCCATGAAATTAAATTATTGGCAAGAATTGCTTTCTAATTAAGCAACTGGGTTAGAACAAAAACCTGCAGCCACTGCAGCCCTCCAGGACTGTGATTGAGGATACCTGGTCTAATGCATAAGGAACTGTGTGTGTTTATGTAAAATGGAGAAGATGCCAAGGGTCATGTCAAACCATGTGGTTTCTTAACTGCCACTTTCTGTTGGTGTGCCTCGAAATAGATTAAATTTATCAAAACTTATGTAAATGTTGCAGTTAACTATAGTGTCCTAACCCATCTAGTGGTTTAATTGAGAGTAATTGAGGGCATATGTTTGCAGTTGTGTACACTATTCACATTTGAAAACGGCTTGTCACCCTTGTCTAAAAAGTAAAAAGACCACCTCTCACCATTTTGCAGAAGCTGTGAAAAGATCTTTTTTAGCTGTACTTAGTAAATATTATTATTTACTCTGAAGAGAGCAGAAAAGGCTCATAGTTATAATAACTATAATGCAAAAGATGCTGTGCAATATTTTCAGTGTTAAGCACCCAAATGAATTTTTATGCTAATTCTTGGGCTGTGAGCACTGCTGTATTTTCCAAATGCACTGACTCTTCTGTCATACAAGCAGCTTTGTGTCAAATGAGTTGAGCATGGCTGCTGCTGAACTGTTCTATATTATAACTTTATAGATAACTTTAAGTGTACTTACTTTGTGCAGGCACAATTGGCTGGTTAGGGATTGCCAGGAGCAGACCTGGTACCAAAATCTGAAGGACGGGGAGAAAGGTATTCAAGGTCCACCTACAAAGAGGCTGGCTGTGCAACTTTACCTCTGCGCACCTGTTTAGTAAAATAATCACTTCATGGTGGTACAGACTGGCAATTTGTATGTGTCCTGGAAGTAATTTTTACAGTCATCAGGCAGTCCTCAGTCCCGAGAATCTGACAAAAGGGTATAATAACTCTTTCCAGCTATTTTCTTTTAATTTAATGCAGCTTTCCTTTGTCTTTTAGTTTTCACAACAGAAATTTCTGGAATGTCATTTTTAAAAACACACAAAAGTTACAGTAACCATGGCAACATTTTTATCCCTATATCTCTGTTTTTCTATAATCTTTGATGTCTATCACGGATGTAATTCACTACATCGCCTCTTATTTGCTGTTGTAACATGAAGTGATTACAAAGTCTCAAGTCCCTCACTCACTGAAGGTTCATAACACATTGTAAATGTTTTTTAAATCTGCTGTTGTGCACTTGGCTGGCAGACACCATTCATGATGTATTAAAAGATGTACTGTCTGTTGCTTCTCCTTGGTTTCTGTCGCTTCTTTTAACCTATTCAGCTTGTGTGATGATGCAAGTGGGCTACTGATCACTTCACTGACATATCTGGCAGCACCAGATGATATACTACCATTATCATTGTCTGCACACCTGAATAACAGAGTTTTAGCTACCTTTAGAGTTTACTCTCATGCATATCCTATTGTCACACCATAACGTATCACTCTCAGTACAAGTCTCAGATCCCAGTACTAATGCTGTACTCAAGTCTATGCAATTCATTAAAAGAACAAATGGTTGTACTCTGCTATAATTTAAAATCTGTTAATGCCAAGGATTTAGTTTACAAAATGCTTGCAGATTCATATAATGTGCTAAACGCTCTTTCTACATATTTAGTCTCATTTAACAGAGTGCTGTTGGTTAATCTAGTAATGTGGTACTCCTAGCATATACTGTAGCACCTCACATCAACTGGTTTCTAATTTCATGTCATAAAAGGACAAAACCCAACATCTAGAAAATTGTGGATGGTCTCACATCCAAGCTGTTGTCACATAGAGTTAGGAGTACTGTGGTTCAATCATATTCTTGAAGTAGCTTACCATTCTCAAGATTCATTTCAATTCAGTCATGTTTGTGTAAGTAGGGGGCGTCTTCTTTTGCACTCACCATTTCTGGATCAGTATATTGCTTGTGTAAGAAACAAACAAAAAAAAATCAATCATAAATATTTTACAAGGAGATAAAAAAGAGATAAAAGGAGATAAAAAAGAGTTTAGGAATAAAATGAAAATCATTGGATTGAGGACAGGCTACAGTTTAAAATACTGCAAAGTCAAAGAGAGAGCCAATCATAAGACCCAAACTGGTAAATCAAGAAACATGGTCAAAAGAAACAATTTAGAGTTCAGTATCTGTCCAATAGTATTTCCTTTAACTAACTACTAATCAAACAATCGTTTTGAAGGGTGTTCATCCATGAACATTGCCAATGGGGTTACTGTGCTGCCATCATATATTGATAGGTAATGATAACGTTTTACATCATCATGACTTGTATAAGCAAGTGACCAGCAATGTCCAAACTATTCTTGCACCAGGGTGATGTGGATAGATTACATATAGACCAGGAACTGGACATGGAAGGTACAACCAGTGTGAACTAAAAACTATGAAAATTTCTAGCAACCAAATCCAATGAGGAAATCAGTAGCAAAGTAAAAAAGTGAAGTGAGGCTGAAACTCGAGAAAATATACAGAAAGTGCAGTTTTTAGGAATTCACCAAGTTGTTCAGTGGGAAGTTTAAAATAGCAATCATTTATATTCTTGCGCCAGTGAGGACACAAGTTGTGACTTCCAGATGTCTGCCACTTGCATACTCAGGTGTGTCTGGCAACCAAATCCACGTAAAACATCCAGTTGTGGTAAATTCAAAAAGCATGACATTAATAATTTTAATAATTTGAAAAAGACTTCCTAAAATTTAAAATGAGCCTAAGTTCATGACAGAAACAACACTAAACAATAATGCTACAGCCATCAAAATGTTCAAAGTGGTGGCAAAGAAATGAAAACAAAAACAATTGTGTCAAAAAATCAAATTTATTTGAAACTAGCAAAATACCCGCGCTTCGCAGCGGCGAAGTACTGCATTAAAATTTTTATTAAGAAGAAAATTTTACCTTTTTAAACTGAGGGAAAATATGCCAATAATTATTTGTTAAGAATCTCTTTGTATACCATGTTGTCAGCTCGGCCCTCCGGTTGTAACATGACCAAGCTGTGCGCTGAGCTTACTCTTGAGCATGTAACTTACCGTTGGCCATGTGAACAGTAATTTTGTCTCAAATCTCACAGCTTGGATTGCTGCTGTCATAATCGGTTTGAGTTTCATGGTTTGTTTCAATTATGACAGCATTTGTAGGACTTGTGTTGAAGTGACATTCGGCATCTGTCAAGCGTTGTATGCACACAACCGGTTTCATCGATAAAATCACATCCAGCTTTTGAGAGTTTAAACATTCATAAACATCAAAGTGTCCACTACTGAAATCATCACCTGTCAATCTAAGATGTTTAAGAGGCATTGGCGGTTGTCGAAAGGTGTAAAATATTTGGCCATTTCGGTACACTTGAAAGCGACAACCGAACAATTCAGCGGCAGCCATCAACTCACATGCAGAACCACAGGTGAAGGGCTTAAGCATGTCACTCTTATAGTGCTCCTGTGTAATATAATTATCTCCTGTACCGTAATCAGTCCACACCTTGAACCTGTCCCAGTCATTCAATACATAAGACACAATGTTCCTCCGGATATCAAGAGTGAGCCTGATATGGCCGTGCAATATGTAACAAAGAGAATGGAAAAGGTAGGTGGTATCTCCGGGCATGGAAACCACTCGGTAAGTGACAGTTCTTTGATCGATGGTGATCACCTCGATAGACATGGTAATGGGGGTTGGAATGATAAAGGAAATGGGTACCTGAGCAATGTAAAGTAAGTGTAAAATACCTATACAATAACTATAATTGTAATAAACAAACAATAAAACAGCGGAGAAGCCGTGGATTAAACAAAAAGGCTGTAGTTATCAGTAGGGAGACGTGAATCCCGTGGCGAAGCAAGGAAGGGAATGTAGAGACTGGAGCGACGGACGACCTTATATAGGCAGGCAGCCAACAACATGTGAGGCGTTGGGATGGGGGACCGAGCTGCAGGCTATGGATGTATATATGTACGTAAGTAGGATTCAGTTAGCGTTGGGGACCCGTGTACCAAATTTCTTGAAGATGGGCCCATGAGTAACAAAGACTGTTGAAAAGTTCAATATGGTGGCCGACAGTGGCATCATACCACCGAAATAAATACGTACATTGGTTTCGGTTAGTGCAGGGAAGCCGCCTACCAAATTTCGAGAAGATGGGGCCATAAATAAGAAAGTTCAACATGGCGGACGTTGTTGACCGTTATGACCATTACGCGTAGAATTTCTAAATGAAACCTGCTTAACTTTTGTAAGTAAGCTGTAAGGAATGAGCCTGCCAAATTTCAGCCTTCTACCTACACAGGAAGTTGGAGAATTAGTGACGTTGGAAAGTTCAATATGGCGGCTGACAGTGGTGTCATACTAACGAAATAAGTACGAACATCGGTTTCCGTTAAAAGCTCAATATGGCGGCTGACAGTGGCATCATACCACCGAAATAAGTACCAAATTTCAGCCTTCTACCTACACAGGAAGTTGGAGAATTAGTGACGTTGGAAAGATCAAAATGGCGGCTGACAGTGGCGTCATACCACCGAAATAAGTATGTACATTGGTTTCGGTTAGCGCAGGGAAGCCACCTACCAAATTTCGTGAAGATGGGGTCAGCCTTCTACCTACACAGGAAGTTTGAAAATTGGTGACGTTGGAAAGTTCAATATGGCGGCCGACAGTGGCGTCATACCATCAAAATAAGTAAGTACATCGGTTTCGGTTAGCGCAGGGAACCCGCCATTCAAATTTTGTGAAGATGGGGCCATAAATAAGAAAGTTCAACATGGCGGATGTTGTCGACCGTTATCGACCGTTAAGTGTAGAATTTCGAAATGAAACCTGCTTAACTTTTGTAAGTAAGCTGTAAGGAATAAGTCTGCCAAATTTCAGCTTTCTACCTACATGGGAAGTTGGAGAATTGGTGATGAGTCAGTCAGTCAGTGAGGGCTTTGCCTTTTATTATTATAGATAAATAATATAATAAATTATAAATAAATAAATCTGCAAAGGCAAAAACATGCATCATGGCAATCAGAACACACTTGCCCTTGCTTTTCTAACCACCTTATTCCACAATTTGCAGCACACATTTCACCCATTCATCATGTTCAGTTGCATTTTTCCTTGAAGAACGTTCATTATTTTCATAAATGGATATACATACAATGGCCAAGCCATAACAATGTTAGTGAGAAAAGGCACAACAAAACTTATCAATCCTATTCACCAATTTTTTCCAAAATAAAGTTGAATCCAGTGACTAAGTTTATATTCTTCCCATTTTTAATGATTCAGCTGAGTTTCGATTATCTGTCCTTACATCTAGACTGATATCATTGGCTAACTTAACCAGCTTATTAATTAGATTCTTGTTCAGATTGTTGATGTATATTAAAAAGAGCAGTGGCCTCAGGACTGATCCCGGAGGGATACCACTTTTACCATCACCTAATTTTGAAAACATCATTTTTTGGTTGATAGATTTCTTCTCATTGCTAATTTCCTTTAATAGCAGTTTAAAGCAGTGTCTATCCAGTGGTGTCATAAAAGAGGACACTTGAATGCTTTTAAGCATAAAGGTATCTGCCAAAAGTTACCAGACACATAAAGTGTAACAAGTAACTCACAAGTTTTTTTGGCTACATTATTTTCTTTTGGGAGTTGTAGGCGAATACTTTAGTGCCATAATAATGTAAGCTACATGGAATCAGATTTTTGTGTAGCGCTAGCTTTTTTGACCATTTCGTGTTTGTTGTTAGTTTTTGAATTTTAGACTTTGGACTTTTTGTGCTTTTTCAGAGTTCTTGTTTGTATCTTTTAGTGTAGATTTTATTGATTTGTAATTAGTTTCTTTGTATTTTTAACTCATTTTAAATTTTGGTCCTTTTTTGAAGTTTTGCATCAGTTAGGTATTTTTCTTTTGAATCTTTAAACATGTTCTTTTTTGTATACATTTGTTCATTTTGTTGATTCTTTTGTTTAATTAAATTTCGTTAATTAATTTCTTAAGAGTGACCCAGGCTTTTTTAGTATGCCCCTCTCCATTTGGTGGCCATAACACATATAACAAAAAGACAGTAGCAATCATTTCCCAAAATCTTCCAATTTTACTGACACTTTAAGAAATATTCATCAAACTAAGGAAGCTGGTGTGTAAGTATTGTTATGAAGTCTTGTACTCCTGGTCTTAACTCACCTAAGCCATTTATCAAACAGAAGGAAAGGGAATAGAGGGTGGTGAGGATATGATAAGTCGGAAAAGATCGAAATGGTTTTACCTTTAAATCCAATAGCCAATTACACAAAGACGGAGTGATACTCATGTCTATTGGTTTGTCACAAAGCTTGAAAGAGGGATAACTGTATTAAAGGCAGAGCTTTAGTCAATAAAGAGTATTCAGAAAGATGTGCTTAGTGATTAGTGTCATGAATCCCATGGGACACATTTGCACTCAATATCTTTCATTTTGGATGTTCTGATTTTCATAAGTCATATGTTCTCCTTTCTAGTTTTCAGGCTATGTGAAAAATGTATAGATAACATTTAATTATTGAGTCAAAGTCATGTAATAATGATAGCCAGAACGAATGTCCTGGGGCACATGACCTGGCAATCTAGCATTATTTCTGAAAGTCTACTGTTTGATGTTATGTGTAGGCAAAGCTGTAAAATTTCAAGCACTGAAAATGTTACAACTTCCTTATGTAAGAAATGTGGATATTAATACGAGTGAATCTGTTCTTCCGTACAGTGAATGGCTTGCATGCTGACGTCTTTTTGATTGTTGCTGTGCCTGCTGGGATGAGCTTGTGACCTTGGTGAACACGTTTTTAATTTACCTGTAACACTGGCTCCTAAAAGTTGTTTTTTGGTTGCCACAAAGGGGCAGTGTAGCACTCTTTTAAAACTCTATGTTCCTAAAATGTTTTTTGATGTTTTCTTCACCTGTATAACAACATCATAAATGAGTGAGAAAGAGTGACTGCTCTGCACAGAAGTAGGAGTGAAAAAAGGAATTAGTGATGGCCGTTAAGACTACAGGTTAAATAAAACAATAAACAAAGATGAATTATCTTTAGATTCACAGAAGAAAGATTGCAAATAGCCATACAGCTAGAAAGAAAAAATATGTATTAGAAATGGATACTGCTTGTATGTTATTGAACCCGTGAGTTCTCTGCAGTAGAAAGATTCACAAAGGAAAGTGTGAAGTTTGGTGCACAAGGTTCAGGGTTGCTTTATTTAGTCATCTTTACACAAGAAAACATGAAATTTGCCTTCTCAGTTGCATCTAATAACAGACAGAATGAAATAAAACAAACAAACAGAACAAGACAGGTTACGGTAAGGCAGTTAGATAATGCATATTTACACCAAAAAAAAGGTTACAGGATATATACCAAAACCTTAATCATTATCTCCGATATTTCTTATTGAAAAGTCATATGGCACTTAGAAGAAAGGAATTTCTGGAGCAATTTGTGTGGGTTATCAAAGCGACTCTCCTCCCTGATCTACCGAAGTTAACTTCTACATGTAATAAATGTCTGTCATCAGTTCAGATTATTTACAGTTTCTTTAGCATTGTTCTTTAACACACACATCCCAGATCATCTATATCAGCCCCAATAACATTAGCTGCATGCTTAGTAATCTGCTGAAGCTTTTTAAAATTCTGGTTTGTCAGACCACTAAACCAGGCAATGAAACTGAAAGTGATAACAGACTGGATCAGACTGCGATAAAAGGACAATATGAGGTCCTTCTCTACTTTAAATAGTTTACAGAGTATACAGAGGAGAAATAAACGCTGATTCCATTTACAAAATGGGTTTTTTTTTGTATTTACATTCCAATTAAGACTGTTATATAAGTTAGTTCCTAAGTGTTTGTATTCATTCATTATTTCTACCTCCTCCCCCAAAAACAACAATGGGTTAACATACAGATTTCTGTCTCTTAAAATCAAATATCATTTCTTTGATCTTTTTAACATTCAGAGTGAGAAAGTTTTTATTGCACCAGTTTACCATCCAGTCCACTTGTTTTAGATAGTGGCTTTCATCCTCCCCAGATATGCGTCCTATGAGCATAGTGTCATCTGCATCCTTGATAATGGAGCAGTGGTCCTTGTTCTGTCTCAGGTCACATGTGTACAGAGTTAACAGTAATGGTGATAAGACACACCCCTGCAGACTTCCTGTGTTTGAATGAATGACTATTGAAAAAGTGTCCTGTATTTTGAAAAAGTGTCCTATACTTTAACTGTCTGTGAACAATTTAAACAAAATAATTAACCTAAACTCTATGCAGTGAACTGTTTACATATATATTCATCATTCTTGAGACAGCAAGTAAATACTAAAAAGAATCATGTCAGAAAGCATACGGAAATGCTTGCAGCTTCTGAAAGTTACTTTTTTGCAGACAGAAGAATATACTGCTTTAGGTTGTAATAGCATTTGGGTAAGAGTGGAGCAAATCAGTGTTTAAAAACATGTAGTAATTAGCACTTGGATGATACAAACCAGTACTACCCATATATTTTTAAACTGAGGCCACTATAATGCAAGTCCTCTGTAGTATTTAATTTTTGGACGCTCTCTTCTCCTGAAAGATTGTGTAAATTGTGGATACCAAGTAATCTAACACTTTCACATCACTGTTCATGAAAGCAAGTCAAAATAAACTGTTCTACATTACTACAGTGAATTAGAGGAAGTTGACTTTAAAAAGGACAGTTTGTACCATAAATGTGATGTCGGAGAAGAAACGAGTCCAGACAGGAAGAGACCAGAGGGTCATTATTAGACAAAGGCAGAGTGTTGGAGGCATATACTGTTTTGTGGTGTCAAACCCAAATATGTTCAGTCATTCTGAGCACAGATACAGGTTACCCCTGATACCTCAGAAGTCTAAGACAGAAGTTAAGAATTTCTTTGGGTCACCCCTGAATACACAACATGAAAGAGACATGTCATACAAGTATAAGATTCAATTATTAGCATATTTGACACTTAGATTTATACCCTTATACTGTGTGTTGTGTGTATGTATAAATTTGTGGGCAGAGCTGATGTAAATCCCATTGTTGTTGTCCACATTGGAACCATCATTGTACCTAAACGTAGGCTGTCAGTTTCTCATGAGAAATTCAACAAGCGAAGGTAAATATATAGCAAATGACACAAAAACTAGCTCTCTCTGGCTCTCTCCTTTGGCTTGTATTATTTGCAGTAAAACTGAAAACATCAGAAGATTTGATGTATACATTGAATAATACTGTAGTACAAAAGGACACATGTTTAAGAGGAACAATGGGACAGATGCAACCTAATCTCCACTAATGCATTGTAAAGATGTAAGCCAAATGCATTTGAAGACTATTTAAACTAGAGATGAGTAAGGCTCTTGAGCCAAGCCAGTAATATTAGTGATATCTCTAAATACTAGCTGAAGAAACAAAACATTTTAGTTTAGTTGTTAATTGAAATACGTCAGCAAGACCACTAAAATTATTTTTTCTACACTTGCCCTTATGTGGCCCACCATACACACTGCTGAAGCAACATAGGAGTCCATCAGAAATAATTTTGATGTTACTGTTAGGCAAGACCAAAGAGCTTGTTATGATCTTGAGATAATTAACTCTTTTAGGGCTATTTTTTTTGTTGTTTCTTTTCTCCCAGGGCTGAATATTTTTCCAAAATCTAACTTTTTTTAAAAAAAGAACACAAAACAATTGTTTAACATATTAAATCAACAAAAAATATTTATTTTTGACTAACGTAACTGTTTTACATTCTGTATGAGCCTGCATACTATATAATTTAACATATTATTTCACACACTGTACATGTTACAAAGCAAAGTCCTGCAAAGTGTGGTAACGCTCAAAGCAGCCAATTGCATGCATTGCCACGTTGCACTGCTTACAATATGTGTTGCACTGGTGCCTCTTTTTCAGTTGCCTGTTGCTGCACACAACACAGTCAGGCTTGTACTTTTTGTCCACATATGTTGCAGGAAAGTGGCGCTTAGTCAGCCTGTCTGGCACTGCTCTTTGTGATGGCCTTCCTCGCTTTGCCAAAGGCACTCCAACATAATCTGCCAGCAAGCTGTCAACCACCTTCTTGCGGAAATCTGCCGCAGTCATAGTGCTGTCACTGTTTGCCTGCTTGAATAATATATATCCATTTGTGAGTGCAATCTCACGCATGCGATGGTACACAGTGTGGTACCACTTGGTGGACTTATGGCCGTAAGCATATGACCCCAGCATCTGATCCAGTTGATCAACTCCAGCCATTTTACAATTGTACTCAAGTGCAATGGACTTGTCCAGCTTCCTACCTTCTGGGCTTTCTTTGAACGAATTACTTTCTTACATAAATTGTTGGTGTGAACTGTAGTAAGACAAGACACCCTTTTGACATCATGCCATGCCAATGCCACCAAGTTATCCGCCCGCATGAAAACAGGATTGTCGCCTCTTTTCATCTTCAGCCTGTCTGGCCTCAACTGTAGAGGCATGTGTCTCCTGTTCACCCTCACTGTGCCACAAGTTCCAATTCCCCTGCTCTGTAGATCCATGAACAATTCTGGTGATGTATAAAAATTGTCCATGTACACCATATTACCCAAATGGTCATAGCCATGAAGCAGCTCCAGCGCAAACTGACTTGTCAAGGGACAGTTCTCTCTTTGAAAGGAATGCTTTCCAGTATAAGCAATTACTTTCAGGCAGAAACCAGTGTTTGCTTCTGCCAGTACAAAATCCTTTATGCCATACTTTGTGGGCATGTCTGGCATATATTGGCGGAAAAAAAGCCATCCCTTATATTTGATCATTGATTCGTCCACAGATAAATCATGGCCAAGCTGATAAAATTGTTTATATGTTGGCTCCACTATGTCAAGTAGGGGCTGAACTTTACACATGGGGTTATAGCCTGGTTCACCCCTTGGGATTTGCTTCTGGTTATCACAGAAGTGAATGAAGCTTTGCAGCAGCACGTACCTATCACGCGTCATAACCTGTCCAAAGCCACCAGGTGACAAAGTACGTTTGGACCAATGCTCCCTGAAATTATATCGCCAGTCTAGTCCCATCTCTATCTGCAATCCCACAAAGACCTTCATCTCATCTTTTGTTGTGGGTTTCCACTTCGAAAAATGAGAATGCGGAGCAAACGCATCCTGCAATTCAAAAAATTGCTCTGTATACCTGTTTGTTTCGTCGGATATCAGCTGAAACACTGCCTTTAGGAAAAAACAGATTGAAATAATCCAGCGGCTTGTAATCCGTTGTTTCCAGCAGCAAGCCGTGCCTTCTTGTGAAGTCTGGCAGCCAGTTCAGCTCCCAAGGATCAATTTCTGGGTATTCCTCCCACGCGAACCTTGCTGTAGGTGCATCGGCAGTGCGAATGGATTGATTGGAAAGTAACTGTAATTGGGCTTTAAGACAAAGGTTAACAGCAGAAAAATTTGATCAAATAATTAAATGCAATTAAACCTCCTGTGTTTAATTAAATGTAATAATTTATTCTTACAGTGTACAGCTCAGTTCTAAATATTTTTATTTTTTATTGATCTCATATATTATTGTTTGTTAAATGCACATTTATTAGCTTAGATTACATTTGGAAAGGCATTCAACCCTAAAACACAGTAAATACAGTTAACTTCAGAATAGCAATCAAGTTTAGACTTAAATCACTATAAAGTGCAAACCAGTAAATAAGACCAAAATGCAAATCTAAAAGCAGAGAACAAACATGAAGTCCAGAAATCTGAAACTAAACAAGACTCAATATAAGTAGTACCAGCAAGGGACAAAGTTACAGAATAATACCACAAATTTCTGAGGGTCGAACTAGTGCTTTTGTGTCTCAGATGGCTGCCCACATCAGAAGCATTGCCTGAGTTATTAGTAATAATTGGAGGCCCTGTAGGTTTATGGTCAGTTCCTAATGGAAAAGGGGAAAGCAGTCAACAAGTAAAAGAAACTTCAGGAAAAGAAAACCAAAAAGGCAAAAAGTTATAACCATCAACAGAGATCCAGCCAAATCACAATAATTAGAAGCTGTTGCCATGTGGTATTGGAAGGCATTTTAAGACACTATAAAAGAAGACCTGGAGACTTCTATGTTTAGAAAATCTAGAGTATTGTTTCTAGGATTTCTCCAGTAGGTACTTAGTTATGGTAAAATTGGCATCCATGTCTGTTAGCTCCAATATTTACCTAGATTTGAAAATTTTAACACAATCATGGGACTTTCAACATGTCCAACTAGTAAAAAAAAAATATCTGTTAAACTTTAGAGTCACTTCATATTAAAGCCTTTACTCAGCTCAGCTTTAATGTCACTCCATCTTAAACCTGTTTATATAAATCCTTTTCTACATCTTCAAAAATCTGTTGCCTGCAACAAGAAATTATATTTGGTTTACAGAGGTTATTCTCTGTTCATCTTGCATTAAAAGAAGGGAGATATTGTCTGAAGGGACACACAGTACCCTTTGTTGTTTTCCTGTTACAAAAAAGTTTATGTTTAAAGACTTTTTTTTAACCTGTTTTCTTACCTCAGTGATAGCCAAGTTGTTCATTACATACAGTATGTTTTCTAATGCCAATACTGTAGTGTTTACTAAAGTTACAGTAAATAACCTAGATACAGTGTGGATTATTAAGTATAGTTCAAAAATGTCCTATCCCCACGTTTTATTTGCCCATTCTAAATTAATAAACATATTCATCATTCAGCTTTACCTAGAATTATTAGGATCCAACCATCTTTTACACCTCCTTTTTTAAGTGAGTGGTCACCTTTTGTCTTAGCACCTCTAACAAATACACCATGCACTCTCAGTTCTCATTAACAGTCATCTGGGGCCTCATGAATAACGCCATGCATAGAATCCTTCTATATAAAAGCGGTCCGTTGTCCTTCTGTCCCGTGAGTGCTACGTAGGCGCGGAGTTTCACACATGCCCCGTCCATTTTGCAATGCACGATGGGATTTGTAGTTTCTTTTTTCCAGGTAAAAGATGATTTACTACTCCAGACTGTGCGATATCTTCTTCTTCTTTCTTTCTTACTATATAAAAGCAGTCGGGATTGTCCTTCCGTCCCGTGAGTGGAAAGCGTAGCAATATTCCGCTTATCACAAACTTACTACTTGCAGCTTCTGGTACGAAGCGACATGATGTGAGCAGAGTTCTGGAGCTCTCATTGTTCCCTTGCTTTTGTGCGTGATGCGCTGGAAAAATAGACAAAATTATTTCTCTGGAAATAATTAATGTTGATGGAGTACAAATGCCTCACCGCGTAGTAAATATCAGGGGGGTTCAAAAGGGCGACCTCAATATAGAAAAAAAGTTTAAATTTCATCACAAAAATAATGCTCAAATGCAATATAACCAAATTAATGAGCTTGTATAAAATATCAAATTGATCTACATATTGAATTGCCTTAAGAAGTGGTCAACTTAAAAGTCGGTCACTTTAAAAGGCGGGTCAGCCTAGTTCACACTATAACATGACGTAAGCACAAAGAGGAAATGTGCTTACGCACAAAAAAATCCAGATGCATAAATCTGTGCGAACGGCAACTTCCACGTTCTTCCACTCCATAAATCCTGGTCAGCGTGAAAAGTAGCGCACGTGCAAGTGCCTGCTGTCCTACCCCAACTCCTCCCAGAATTACGTCTCTTTGAATATGCAAATCAATATAAATTGCCCTTAAGCTCAGCCTTCTGTGAAAAGACAATGGAGAATGAAGAATTTCAGCAAATACCAAGTGGAGGCAAGGAAAAACTTACTATTTGTTGGTTTAAACAGTAATATAAACAACAAAAGGAATTTGATTGAGTGATCCGATGTGGCAACCATTAACGGGAGCAGCTGAAAGAAGAAGGTGCAGAGAGAGTAACAACGCCAAAGCAGTTATGATATTTGGAATAGTTTGACCATTCTGTGGACCATTATATTGTTATAGGTTAATTACAGTCAGATGCATTAAACTAGTAAACAATTTGCAGTTAATTTCAGTGTATTTTATAAAGCTGCGTCAGGGATGTGGATCTAAAAAAGAAAGGGTAACCACACAGGAACTGTAGCACTGCTTTGACGCTGGGTGCCACCAGTCTGGGTATGAGCTACTGTGGAAATGTGCATGGCTTTACGCCAAGTTTAGATTTTATACCTCGCGATTTGAATGCGGAAATGTTCTTACGCAACATTTTTGTGTATACGCACCGTTTATACATGAAGCCCCTGGAATATAAGTTGAAAAATAGAAGATTGAGAGTTGGGTGCAATGACAGGAATAGGGTCCTAAATAGAAATCATGAGTTATGGCTGTAAGTAAAAATTGTGGGTTATGGCCCTTAATGGAGATTTGGGATAAAGTGAAAATCATTTTAATGGCTGTTTGGGCATCCATGCAAGCTGGATAGATGCATAAGTTGACCGTATCCTAGAAGGGCGCTTTAAATACTGTAATCTGTTGACAGTGTTGTGTGCTATTTTTGCTTTTCTAATCTTTTATGGAGAAGCCAAACTGTTTTTATATTTGATCATTAAAATATTTTTGAAGAGTCTCTGTTATCGTTGTCTGTGCTTCTGTGTATTGTTTCCCTTTGTAGTTTTTAAGTGGATTTATTGTTAGTGTTATTTTTTTTTATGCTTAATTTGCCATTGTTGTGATCCAAATGACAAAAATTGTTAGCACCAAGAAGCAGTAGGTGTTTTTGTAAATGAATTAAAGATTAGAAACCAAAAATTAAAAATAAAAATCCAAAAATATAAACAATTTTAAAAACAAAAATCCAAAACTCCAAAGGTATCAAACAAAACAAAGGAAATAAAGAAAAACAGAAAGCAGAAATAAAAAGTGTAGACATTAAGATAAAATATCAAGCCCAAAATATGCCAAATATAAATAAAAAAAAACCCTTATTAATAATACTGATCAAATAAATATGTCAAAATCCAAACTCCAAATTCTAAATCCTAGTAAAGGAGCCAATAAATTCAAAAACTTATCCCAAACAAAATGACCAGAAGACCTCAAAATATAACAAAGCACAAAAAGGAGCAGAGACCACATCTAATGTTTATTAATGTCACGACTCTCAGGAGATTCTTATAGCAATTGAGGGCTACATTGGGGTGCCATTTAAAATGTTTAATGGGCACTGAATCCCTTATGTATACTCTGTTTTCATTTTGTTTAGTATTTTAATTAATTCTTGATCATTTAACCACAATTATCTACTTTATGTTTCAGGGCAAAGACCCTTTAGTTGTTGTTTCCTTTCATTTGACTGTCAACTGCAGCATCAACCATAACAAAGTGACAGCATCCATGACAAGAATAGGAGAGATGCCCCTTAAATATGCAAATTGGAATCTTGCAAGATCTAAATTAAAAAAAAAAACTGAAAAATGTGCAATAACAGTACATAACCTTGCAAAATCATTACAGCTATTCAGACTGCATTAATCTCTGCTGACCTGTTTTTAGTTGGTTTTCTTTTACTCTTTTCCTGATGACATATTTTAAATGCATGGTACATATTGCATGTTGCTTCTGCCTGACGGACAGTATGGTCTGTAACATCCATGGCATATTGTACCCTGTGCAGTTTCTAAATTTACATTTGCTTTTTTTATTCTGTATGATTGTAATATATTTATCTTGAATATCACCACCCATCTGCTCTTTGATAGTGTAGTTATGCCATTTTCATGCTGTGTTTTTTGACTTGCCTGTATCAAAAATAGAAGTTTATCAATAAGTGATGCTTTTTTACCTCACAATATTCATTATATTTCATTAGTATGATGTTTGTAACATTTTTGAAAGTAAAAACTTTGAGTTGTTTCCCTTGTTGATCTTAATGTATTATGCTAAGTTCTTTAACAAATCTTTACCTCGCTAATGACTGATGTTAAGTACACCAGTCTGCCATTTACTTAAAGTGCTTGGGGAAAATAGACTAATGGTTCTTCTTTCTTTCTTTCTTTCTTTCTTTCAGATCTTCATGCATGTATTTACTCAAAGTTTTATTTATTTTTTTAACGTATGACATCATGTCAAGTGTGTCAAGCTCCTTGGTCTTCAATTAAGCCATTAAGATCATTAGAGAAAAGCCAAGCAAAATGACACCTTTTATTAGCTAACTAAAAAGATTACAATATGCAAGCTTTTGAGGCAACTTAGGCCCCTTCTTCAGGCAAGATGTAAGATGTGATTACTTGCCTGAAAGAAGGGGCCTGAGTTGCCTCAAAAGCTTGCATATTATAATCTTTTTAGTTAGCTAATAAAAGGTGTCATTTTGCTTGGCTTTTCTCTACATTCATAATGGCTAACATGGTACAACACCCTAGTATTACAGCCATTAAGATCACAAAGTCATTTAAGTTTCTGTGTACTGAGCTATCACAACACCTTAAGTGGGACAATAACATCACATGTATTATTAAGAGAGCCCATCAGATAATATTCTTTTTGTGTCAAAAAATATTGCCCCAGTTCTACACAGCCAACATCAAATCCATTCTGACCTATATAACTGTCTGATTTTTGTGTTGCCTCTGCTCAGGCCAATCTGCAATGCATCATGACAGCCTGTGAAAAGATTGTAGGCTGTAAATTCCAACACATTCAAGCCATATAAGAATCCAGGATAAGGAACGGGGCTGCAGTGATCATTGCTGATTCGACTCACCCAGGGCATCACCTGTTCCACAGACCTTCCTCCAGCAAACATCTTTGTGCAGTGAAAGCTGAAAGAACACATCACCTAAACAGTTTTTTCATGATATTCTGACCAATCAGTTCTGATCTTCTACTCCATAACTATGTATACCTGCCTGGCCATTTTAATCTTATGACCTTTTTATTTATTGTATTGCCCATGTATGCTGCATCATATTTTATCAATTTGTATTTTATCTTCTTATGTTTATCTTTTGTGTTCTGTGTTTGTCTTGTATGCTGCACCAATACTTTCAAGACAAATTTGTAGTACATATTAGTGTACCTGGCCAATAAAGTGAATTCTGATTTTGAACTATATAATGCGTGTATTTACACTGTTTTATTGTAACAGTGTGATTTACAAGCACTGAGTTTCTAGGATTATAAAGAATGCTAAAGTGCCTTATTGTGTAATATAGAAAAAGGTCAGTTGTTGTCTGTACTTTAAAGGAACGGCTAATCCCATACTGCCAGCACGGCTATAGAAGGTAAACCTGGGGAAGCATGTCTTACTTATTCAAATATTGTCTCAGAAATAAATAATCTGTAAGCATCGAAGTGAGAGAGTCCATGAGCAGTTCCTCTTGGGTGACTACCATCTATTGCAGAAAGTTTAAACAACATGGTAGAAGACCAGTAGAAATGTTCCTAGACTGCTAGGTAGCAGTAAATAGTTCACTTTTGGAAGAGATGGGGTGCTGTTGTCTATTTTGAAGAACACACAGCTGGTGATCCTCATTAGGCTATTGGTCCTTTATTAAATACTAATTGAGTTATCTGGCATGGGAATTATTCACAGGTCCAACTTAAAAGGCACCCGCAGCCATATCTCAGTGAGTCAGAGTCGGTGAGCAGCAGGTGACACTCACCTGGGGGACAGAAAGAAACAAGAGAAGGTATAAGTTTTGTGATTGTTTTGGCTGTGATTATTATATTAATTGTGCTGTCTGGATTAAAAATCCATTTTATTGAATCCAGAGTTGTGTTGGGTCTTGTGTATCTGGGATTTGGGGGTTGGTGGCACCCGCTACTGTTCACACTGTAAAGCCAGCTTCTTAGACTCTGCCATTTCATGGTGCTTTGCTTGCTTCCTGTCAGTTTTTTGACTACAACCAATGATAGATGGGCTACCATTACCCACTTTGAAAACATTTTTGGTATTCTTGCAAATACTTCCTGTCTTTGAAGGCGACTTGGCTGTCATTCAGTATGTCATTTGCTTTGTTGTCATGGAAATGCTCAATTTTAACTACTTTTTTGTAAGAATAAAAAAAATGTCACAATCAGGAATTGTACTTTGCACCCCTAATATATTATATCAGTATTCCTACAACTGAGCTACTAAAGCCAAACTCACCAATCGGACCAAAGCCATACAGGGACTGAAGGAAAGGGGAAGTGATTGGACTTTTATAGGCAGAGGGCAGGAAGAGGTGGATCTGAAGAGGGAACTGGTAGAAGTGAGGTCAGTAGGAGGGCGTAGTCTGGAATGGGATGTGGAAGTTGATAGAGGTCTATCTAGGTTTTCCTTCTGATGATCTGTAGAAGAGGGAGAACAGACATTAGTGCACTTCATCAACTCCCGACTCAGGATCTTACCCTCAGTTAAGCCCTTTGACTACCTCCTATGTGTGACACTAACTAATAAGTAAAAAACCTGGACAATGTGGCATAAATATGAATAATTTAATTACCATTTCACTTCTAGATGTGCACTGTATTAAAACTATAACAACAGATTATACATTTTTAACAAATCTGCACAAAGCAGCATTAACATTAATAACTTAATTACCATTTTGAGCAGCTGTAACACTCTGCCAATTCAGCACTGTTTTTCTGAGAACTTAAATATGGCCTTATTAAATATTAGTTCATTTACTAACAAGACGTTTTACATCAGTGATCTTATTAGTGATAGGAAAATAAACTTTCTTACATTAAGTGAAACTTGGCTCACCTCTGATGGTGCAGCTCTTTTAATCGAATCTGCCCCTCTGAATTACAACTTTACTCATGCGATTCATCAAGGCAAGAAAAGCAGCAGTTTAGCATATATTTACTCAAGCTGGTTAAAGTGTGAAGATATCAGCTTTGGTAGATTCATGTCTATTGAGTATCTTGCCATTGTTATTCAAGGAGTTTCTCAGTCTCTAGTACTGTCCGTGTATAGACATCCTAAATATAATGCATCTGTCATTATGCAATTCAAAGACTTAGTGCCAATCATAGTAACTAACTATGACAGGTTCCTAATTGTTGGTGAGTTTAATTTTCATATCGATAAACAATGTGACCCAAAAACAAAAGAAATTTATGATCTAAACCCACACATAACAGGGGTCACATGCTGGATTTAGTGATTACTAAAGGATTAAAAGTTCATGTGAGGCATATCATGGATTTCGGTTTATCTTACCTTTTTTTCATATTATTTATTTAGAAATACTGATAAGCTACAACTAATGAGAAGTGTATTGTAAAAAAATGCTATTTTGATACATCTGCAGCGGCAAAGTTTGCTAACATTCTGAACAACCAGTCCATTTGTAGTGCTTACTACAATAGTGATAATAATGTAAATAGTAAGGTAGGAAATTGTAATGCTAACATGAGAGCTGCCACTGACATAGCTGCTCCTGAAAAGATAGTTAAAAAAATCCTCCAGCACTATTTATACAATGGAAGACAAAGAGTGCCTACTTTAGAAAAACATGTCAGAGAGCTAGGCTAAAATAACAGAAAATAACAACATACTCTGTCTGGAGAGGTGGTGCTTCTTCTCTAAAATTATAAATCATAACCTGGTAATCTAAGAATTTTGTTCTCTACTATTGATCATTTGCTAAACTCAGCTCACTCAACAGAATGCTTCCAAATAACTACCAGTGAAACGTGTGAGGTTTTTGCCATATTTTTTAAACACAAAATTAATGATATTAAAAATATCCCCAAAGCAGACCCTATTAAATCCTGGTATTCCTTTTTAAGCAAATTAAATTTGTTCACCAGAACAGATTTACCTGATCTATATAGAATAATTTCTCAAACAAAACCCTCCACTTGTGTGGTGCCTAAAAAAAGGCAGTCATTACACAGCTAAATGATCACTTGAATAAACATACTATTCTTGATAAATTTCAGTCAGGTTTTAGAACAAATGATAATACAGAAACTGCTCTGGTTAAAGTAGTAAGTGACTTGCATGTTATTGTGGACAGAGGCCATTTACCTTTTCTCATCTTCTTAGATCTGAGTGTAGCATTTCATACCATTGATCACAATAATTTTATAAATCACCTTAGTCAGTGAGTGGGCCTCTCTGGTAGTGTCTTAAATTGGTTTGAGCTTTACTTAACAGGTAAACTTTTTTAGTTGTGGTAATTATATTTCAAAGACACATGATATTCTATATGATGTTCCACAAGGATCTATCTGGGTTCCACTGCTCTTTTCGATCTACATGCTTCCGTTTGGTCAAAATATCTCAAGACATAACATGAGCTACCACAGCTATGCTGATTACACACAACTGTATTTATCAATAGCGCCTGACCCCAGCTGTCTTGGTTCACTGACCCAATGTCTTACTTGTGTTTCTGAATGGATGAGCAGTAATTTTCTCAAACTAAACAAGGAGAAAACAGAAATCTTAGTTATTGGGGAAAATGGATATAGTGAGGGTATTAGAAATAAACATGATCCATTAGGCTTAAAAGTCCAGACGGAGGTAAAGAATTTAGGGGTAATTATTGACTCTGACCTAAATTTTAGTTAGATCCCTTATAACTTTGCATAACGCTGAAAAGTTAGTTCAATACTAGAATCAATACTAGAGGAAAGAGAGTCTAAGATAATATTCTTAATATTATGGAAAGACAAGAGACGGGAAAGCTTAGTATTGGAAAGTTTAACATTGAATGAAATTAGAAAATGATCAGTTATGGGGAGTTCATCTGCAGTACAATCAAGCGGGGTAACTCCAGAACAGCAAATCAAGTCCAAGATATGTCCTTGGAATGAGTGGGAACATCAGTACGCTGCTGGAATCCAAAACTCTCAAGTCAGGATGTAAAGTCTCTAGTAATAGGGACATTGATATTATCCATATGTATATTGAAATCCCCCAGAAGTCTTATGTTTAATGAAACAGATGGTGCAGAAGGAACTCCGAGTCCAGCTCAGGGCAGCGAAAGAGCAGTACAGGAGGAAGCTGGAGCAGAAGTTGCAGAATAATAGCATGAAGGAAGTGTGGGATGGGATGAAGATTATCACTGGCTGTAGCTCGAAGCGGGGTGCCACTATCGAGAGAGACATGGAGAGAGCAAACCAAATGAACAACTTCTTTAATAGGTTTGACCACCCTAACCCACTCTCACCTCGGAGTACTGCATCCTCCAACCATCCTTCTACTGATACCAGCATAGGTGAGACATCCCCACCCACAATTACAGCAGCACAGGTGAGCAGAGAGCTGAGGAGACTTTGTACCAGCAAAGCAGCAGTTCCAGATGGTGTATCGCCACGACTGCTGAAGGCCTGTGCATTGGAACTGGGGAGTTCTCTATAGCACATCTTCAACCTGAGCCTGGAACAGGGGAAAGTCCTGAGGCTTTGGAAAACATCTTGTATCACCCCAGTCCCAAAGGTATCACGTCCTAGTGAGCTGAATGTCTTCCGGCCTGTTGCTTTGACAACACATGTGATGAAGACCATGATGCGGCTGCTGCTTCACCACCTGAGGCCACAGGCCCGCCACGCCCTCGACCCTCTGCAGTTCGCATACCAGGAGAAGGTGGGAGCGGAGGATGCCATCATCTATATGCTACACCGATCCCTCTCCCACTTGGACAGAGGCAGTGGTGCTGTAAAAATTATGTTTTTGGACTTCTCTAGTGCCTTCAACACCATCCAACCTCTGCTCCTTAGGGACAAGCTGACAGAGATGGGAGTAGACTCACACCTGGTGGCATGGATTGTGGACTATCTTACAGACAGACCTCAGTATGTGTGTCTTGGGAACTGCAGGTCTGACATTGTGGTCAGCAACACAGGAGCGCCACAGGGGACTGTACTTTCTCCGGTCCTGTTCAATCTACAGTATATACATCAGACTTCCAATACGACTTGGAGTCCTGCCACCTGCAAAAGTTTGCTGATGACACTGCTATTGTGGGCTGCATCAGGAGTGGGCAGGAGGATGAGTACAGGAAGCTAATCAAAGACTTTGTTAAATGGTGCGACTCAAACCACTTACACCTGAACACCAGCAAGACCAAGGAACTGGTGGTGGATTTTAGGAGGCCAAGGCCCCTCATGGACCCTGTGATCATCAGAGGAGACTGTGTGCAGAGGGTACAGACCTATAAATACCTGGGAGTGCAGCTGGATGACAAATTGGACTGGACTGCCAATACTGATGCTCTATGTAAGAAAGGTCAGAGCCGAATATACTTTCTTAGAAGGATGGCATCCTTCAACATCTGCAATAAGATGCTGCAGATGTTCTACCAGATGGTTGTGGCGAGTGCCCTCTTATATGCGGCGGTGTGCTGGGGAGGCAGCATAAAGATGAAGGACGCCTCACGCCTGGACAAACTTGTTAAGAAGGCAGACATCTGTGGCAGAGCGACAGGCATTAAGCAAACTCCTGTCAATCATGAAGAATCTACTGAATCCACTGAACAGTGTCATCTCCAGGCAGAGGAGTAGCTTCAGTGACAGACTTTTATCACTGTCTTGCTCCATTGACAGACTGAGGAGATCACTCCTCCCCCACACTTTGTGACTCTTCAATTCCACCCGGGGGAGTAAATGCTAACATTACTCAAAGTTATTGTCTGCTTTTACATGCATTTTTATTACTATTTAATTTAATATTGTTTTTTGTATCAGTATACTGCTTCTGATTATGTGAATTTCCCCTTGGGATTAATAAAGTATCTATCTATCTATCTATCTATCTATCTATCTATCTATCTATCTATCTATCTATCTATCTATCTATCTATCTATCTATCTATCTAAACAGTAGATTTGTATGTAAGGAAAGGCAGTATGTCCACATGACCATCAGCATTAAATTCTTTCATGTGAAACCTGAAAACCATGAGGACTGATTTAGATCATTTATGTTAGATAGAATGCCCAGTGGAGGCTGGGTGGTCTCTTGGCCTTGGAACCCCTGTAGATTTAGTTTTTTTTCTCTAACTCACCTGGAGTTTTTTTTTTCTGTTATCTGACCTTACTTTATTCTTTGTTAATTAGTATTGCCTAATCTTATTTTTGCTTCACATAAACCTTTCTTTCTTCATCTTGTAAAACACTTTGAGCTATACCATTTGTATAAAAATGTACTATATAAATAAATGTTGTTGTTGTCATGTAAATATATTTATGTATCACCCTCAATGTAAACCCTGGGTGGGATTTAAAAGCCAATTACTACCAGTGGCACATTCAGCTGAGAGATGTGAGTTTTGGTTAGGATTCAACTGACAGGATGGTAGTGCAGCCACATTTTGAAACAAAGGAGTAGATGGGGGGTGAATTTGGAATAGTTTTGGCAGTTGGACTAAGTGAACTACGTGGAGTGGGCAACCGGGGTGAGACATGCCACAAAGGAGAGAGAGAGGAAATGATCTTGCATCTTGCTTTAATTTTCTTTGATATTCCTTGTTTGTACTTAAATCTAATAAATAACTTGCTACAATAAACTTCCAAGCCTAGCTGCTTAACACCCATGTTTCTTAATGTTTTTTTTTCTTTGCAAGTAAATAAATAGTATTTGTATATAACATTTTTCAGACCTGCTTAGTCTAATTTAGAGTCATAGGATTTTTGAAGCCTTTCCTGGCAGAAAAGATAGCAAGGTAGGACCCATACAGGAATCCCCCTCTTTGATAACAAAGTGAACATAAACATTTTTTTTAGTTTCATGCAAAAAACTAGAAATGTAGCACTCATTATTTTAAAAATTAAACACACTTTGTTAAGACAACTTAACTAATCAACTAATTCTAAGAATGAGCTGTCTAAGGAAAAGGAGAAAGTTAATCTTTAAGTAAAAATACACAAATAAGTTTTTAAGTATACAAGTAATGTAGAAGTTGAAAAAGAAACAGCTTTCAGTTTCTTTTTCTCTTCTATTAAAGTATCTTTATGGATTTTGATAAAGACAGCAGAGAACTAATAGCAGCTTTGACTTAAGATGTTTATATACTTATTTTCTGTGAATTAATAACATAATCAATGTGAACAGTATATTCAGTAAATGTTGCTAAATTAATCTTAATATATGTAAAATGTAAGTAAGACCAAAAAAAATGATCAATTCATCTATTTTCAATGTCTGCTTATTTAGCTATGGAAACAGAAAAAGTTAAGATCTCAAAAGTAAATATGCAGTGTCACTTCCAGATCCTTGCCCTATTTTCAAATACAATAAAAATATAAAAAATATACATTAATTCCAGGAGTCAGGAGTTTGTTTTTGATTAGATCATTCAAAGCAATTTATTCTTATTAAGTGTACTTCCAATTATAAACTCAGCATGCTAACAAATACAAATGTAGTACGAAAATAAACCAAAAGTTAATGGCCTTCTTTGAAGCTCATTTAGGTGCCTTCCATCTTAACCAAGATCATCTTCAATATCCATTGACAATTTGCCAGTTCCTGATGATTTATTATGAACTTTCCAAATGATGAAATGAACAAAACCAACAAAACATTATGTGAAAATATGTCTTTTTTTAAATATTCATATTTAAAAAGAAAAAAAAAACTACAGCACAAAATGTTACTTATTATTGGACCTACTTGAATATCCTCCAGAAGCAAAATTGTTGGCACTGTGAATATTGCACCTGCTTTGGATAGAGATGTCAATGAATTACTGCAGGAGTCTATGCTCTGGTGCATACTTGAATTCTGATGCCATTTTTCTGAAATCTTAACATTGTCTTTGCAAAAAGATGAATAAAAAGAAGACAACAATATGCCACGAACTGTGCCATCTTCTACAGAATGGGGACAATAAAACAAATCTTGCCTTGTGCTTGGCATTAGCATGTTATCATTATGTTATCCTAAGGGCTATTATGAATATCCACCATTCAAATTACTTCTTCTTAACTACTGTATATCATACTATTCCCTTCTTTAGTAGTTGCCTCAGCATCTAAAACATCCTCAGGCCTGGAAAACGCATAGAGGAATCCGTACATTGCAAATTAGACTAAAGAGCAACAACTGAAATCAAGGAAATAAAATACCATCCATTAAACTTAATTTAAATAGACAAATGGATGTGAGTCAAACAAAATATGTAAATAAATGTCTGGTACGGCCAATTCCTTATTTTTGCAATGTAGCTATAGGCACTTATCACCAAGTGACGCCAGGCACATTTATAGCTGACACCAGCAGACACATGCAGGTATAATTCTGGGACTTGACTAACAGTCCAACCTACTTAAAGGAGTGTCTGTTGTAAGCAGACTTTTATCTGTAGTAATAGCTGGCATGACTAGAAGGCGCTAATGACTTTTAAATACACTGGATATTTCAAAGGTAGATTTTTTTAGTTAATCAGCTTGAACTTTCAAATTAAAAAACGTCCTCAAAAACTAGGAGTGCTTAAGAGTAGAAACATCTGGATAATGTTGTCTTTTTTATGTTTTACTGAAAAGCAAGTAACATTCCATACAAGCAAGTCAAATTTGACAAAAAAAAAATCAATTCAACCCCCACCCATGAGAAATAGAGGAAGGTCAACAGCCAGAGTAAAACTTTTAAGTGTAGGATAAAAATTATAAATACTTATTCTAAAATGTTGTTAATTAGATCCTGCCAGGTTTTTAAAAAGTTTTAAACAAATCCTCTAAGTGAGAAATCATTTTTTTTCTAATTTCATATAGCATATAACATCAGTTAGCCACTGACTTAAAAGAGGTGGGCCAGGATTCTTCTATTTGAGAAAAATAAGTCTGAATGCTAATAGAGAAGTAAAGGCAATTATAATTTGTTTGTCCTTTATTCCCATCTGGGAGTACATCAAACACAGCTGTTAGTGAATTAGGAAGGATTGTGACACCAATGCTGTCCGAAAGGAATTTAAAGATTTTGGTCCAGAATTATGTTAATTTGGTACATGCCCAAAACGTGGCCTAGTGAGGCTGGAGCTTGATTGTAACGTTTGCAGGTTGGATCTTACCCTGGAAACATTTTGGACAATTTTAAACGTCATAGCTTTTAAGTGGAATAATTGTATGCTTTGTACATATGGAGCTAGAGTAATTTCTGTGCATGGCTGCATTCCACTCCTTTTCTGAAATGTTTAGTAAGAGATCCTTTTCCTACTGTACTCTGTGATCTTTGAAAGGAATGGACTTTAAAATGTTTTTATATATTATAGAAATTCTGGGGGCGACACGGTGGCGCAGTGGGTAGCGCTGCTGCCTCGCAGTTAGGAGACCCAGGTTTGCATCCCGGGTCCTCCCTGCGTGGAGTTTGCATGTACTCCCCGTGTCTGCGTGGTTTTCCTCTGGGTATTCCGGTTTCCTCCCACAGTCCAAAGACATGCAGGTTAGGTGCATTGGCGATCATAAATTGTCCTTGGTGTGGGGGTGTGTGTTTGTGCACCCTGCAGTGGGCTGGCGCCCTGCCTGGGGTTTGTTTCCTGCCTTGCGCCATGTGTTGGCTGGGATTGGCTCCAGCAGACACCCGTGACCCTGTGTTAGGATATAGTGGGTTGGATAATTGATGGATTGATGGAAGATGAATATCATTCCTATGCTTCTTTTTCTATTTCAAAGCATTCCCATATACATTAACAAATTATTTTTTAAGAAACTAGACTCAATCATAACCTCAGTTATTTGGAATTCAAAGCATCCATGCATCAAAAGGGCAACCCTACAAAAAAAGCAGAAGGTGGCATTGCTCTACCTAAATTTCAAGTTTATTACTGGCCAGCAAATATGCAAGCTATAAAAACCTGGACATGGACACAAACAGATGAACATTTGCAGGCTTGGCCCACAATAGAAATAAAATCCTGCAGTACTTCTTTATATTATTTGCTTTGTCCCTAGTGTGTACTTTGTGTGTGGGCGTGTGTGTGCCCTGTGGTGGGCTTGCGCCCTGCCCGGGGTTTGTTTCCTGCCTTGCGTCCTGTGTTGGCTGGGATTGGCTCCAGCAGACCCCCGTGACTCTGTAGCTAGGATATTGTGGGTAGGATAATGGACGGATGGATAGAAATTCTGTCTGGGTTCTCAGGACTGATCAATATTTCTTCTAAAATTGAAATAGGTGGGATGTGAGGAAAATTGGGCAGATTTCGTTTAGAAAAGTTTCTTGTTTAGAAATAGTGGAAAATTGTGTTGCTGGGAAGCTAAATTTGGAGTCTAATTGTTTGTAGGATGCAAAGATGTTACCTATGTAAAAATCTCTAGGTGATTTAGTCTTGTACGTTTTCCAAACATTAAAACCTGTGAGAGGGTTGAAAAAGTTGGTTCTCGTGCAGAGGTGCCACAAATAAAAGCTTCTCTATCTTGAAGTACTTCCTACATTGTTCCATATTCTGAGTGAATGAAGCACAATTGGGTTGTTAGTATACTGCCGATAACTTGTATTTACTGGGGCACAAAGCAAGGAATATAAAGAAGTGCTGCAGGATTTTATTTCTATTGTGGGCCAAGCCTGCGTATGTTCATCTGTTTGCGTCCATGTCCAGGTTTTTATAGCTTGCATATTTGCTGGCCAGGAAATTTAGGTAGAGCAATGCCACTTGCTTTTTTTTGTAGGGTTGCCCTTTTTGATGCATGGATGTTTTGAATTCCATATAATTGAGGTTATGATTGAATCTAGTTTCTTAAAAAAATATTTGTTAATGTATATGGGAATTGAAATAGGATATTCATCTTCCATCCATCTATCCATTGAGACCAAGGTTTGGGGCAGCCACTAATGGTTTTGGCTTGAATTTAGGCATTTCAAACAGTTGTTTACACCAGAGTCCAAACAGAACTGCCTGCCTAAGCAAGGCAGTGAGCTTTATAGCTGAAATGATGTTCCTCTGAACTGGAAGTGACATCACCCTTGGGGCGGAACCGGAAGTGACCTCATTCTTGGGGCGGAACCGGAGGTGGTGTGTCCTTCCTGGAAATGGCGGCTCCTGGTGGGATTTCCGGGTAAGACCTGCAGAGAACTCAGAAAGTTACCCGCCCCTGGGCAGATGTATAAACAGTATTGTCTAAGCCCTTCAGCTGCTTCCCAACGCGTGTGTGACAAGACTCCCCTCAGCCCAGACCCGTGGGTCGGGCGACCTATGGGAGAGGGCATGCTTGGCATGAAGGGAATAGTATATTTGTACTGCTGCAGGTCAAGAAACCACCTCGTGAGACTCCCTGTGAAGGGCCATCCACTTTAAAGGCGCATGATCCGTCACCAGAGTGAACCGCGACCCAAGAGGTATGCTGCGTCACCGCCCATTTGATAGCCTCCTTCTCCACCGCCGCGTACCTGGTCTCCCGGTCCAACAGTTTCCGGCTCAGGTACATAACGGGTGTTCAACACCGTCGGCGCTTTGGCTCAACACGGCTCCCAAGCCTGTGTCCGGCGTCCGTCTCCATAGGTGCTGAAGTCAGAGCCCTTTTAAGTCACTGAATGCAGCCCCGCTTTATCAGACCATACCACCGTATTAGGAGCTCTTTTCTTTGTCAAGTCGGTCAAGGCGCGCTCTCTCGGAGAAGCGAGGCACAAACCGGCGGTAGTACCCGCCAAACCGAGAAAGGATTGGACTTGCCGCTTGGTTTTGCGGACGGGCCAGGCCATTATGGCTTGCAACTTGGAACACTGTGGCCTCACAGTACCCGCCCACTAGGTAGCCCAAATATTTGGCTTCTCTCAACCCAAGTAACATTTCTTGGGGTTGATGCGAGCCCGCCTCTCCCAATGTCCGTAATACTGCTGTGACCTGCTGTATGTGCTCCTTCCAGGTGCTGGAATAGATGACAACGTCATCCAGATAGGCAGCACAGAGCGAGTTATGGGGCGGAGCACTTTGTCCACCAGGCGCTGAAAAGTCGCAGGGCCCGTGTAACCCGAATGGAAGGACACGATACTGCCAGTGTCCGCTAGGAGTGCTAAACGCGGTTTTTCCTTGCGGACTCCGTTAAAGGAACCTGCCAGTACCCCTTTGTCATGTCAAGTGTAGTCAAGAATTTGGCTGGTCCCAGTCTCGAGGAGGTCGTCCACGCGAGGCATGGGATAAGCATCAAATCGGAAACTTGGTTGAGCCGGCGGAAGTCATTGCAAAACCTCCAACTGCCGTCAGGCTTAGCAATCAAGGCGATGGGGCTGGACCAGGGACTACTACTTTCCTCGATCACTCCTAGTGCCAGCATTCGCTTGATTTCCAGTTCCACTTCTACTTTCTTTGCCTCCGGGAGTCTGTAGGGTCGCTCACGGACGATCACCCCGGGTCAGTCACTATATGCGTGCGCAATCAGAGAGGTCCGACCTGGTTGTTCACTTACCACCTCTGGGACCGAGCGGATAGCTGCTTGAGCTCCTGTCTCTGTCTGGGAGATAGCTGTTCGCGAAATTAAGGGCACTTACTTCCGAGAGAGAGCAGGGCTGTCCGGAGGAGGGATCGGGATCCACGGTTTCAGCAGGTTTACATGATATATTCGCTCAGCTGGTGGCGATTGGGCTGTTTCACCAAATAGTCGACCAATCCCTTCCTCTCCTTAATTTCGTAGGGGCCTAGCCAATGTGCGAGCAGTTTAGAGTGTGAAGTAGGAACCAATACCATGGCGCGATCCCCCGGTTGGAACTCCCGGAGAGTCGTGCCACGGTCATACAGGCGGGCCTGTGCTGATTGTGCCTCCTCGATATGACTTTTAGTATAGGTCTTATTACATCAAATCTATCGCAACTGGGCGATATACTCCAAAATGTTAGTGGAGGGCTGTGCCTCCCCTTCCCAGCCCTCTTTTAAAATATCTAATAAGCCCGGGGCTGTCTTCCGTATAGTAATTCAAAGGGAGAGAACCCGTAGAGGCTTGAGGACTTCCGTAGGCAAAGAGGACAAGGGGAGGAGTTGGTCCCAATTCCTCCCATCCTTGCTGACTACCTTACGTAGCATTTGCTTGAGAGTTTGATTGAATCTCTCCACTAGCCCATCGGTTTGAGGATGATACACGAGGTTTTAAATGCTTTATTTTCAGTAACTTGGCAGTCTCCTTGAGCGTTTCCGAGGTGAAAGGCGTTCCTTGGTCCGTCAGGACTTCTCTAGGAATGCCCACGCGTGAAAAGACTCCTACTAGTTCCGTGCAATATTTTTAGTGGTAGCGGCGCAATGGAGCGGCTTCAGGGAATCGGGTTGCATAATCCACGAGGACGAGTATATATTTATATCCTCGGGCTGAGGGCTCCAGGGTCCTACTATATCCACCCCAATCCTGTCAAAGGAACGTCAATAAGGGAAGGGGAATCAGAGGAGCACGGTCCTTCCTAGGAATTTGCCGCAGTTGACACTCCGGCAGGAAATGCAAAGCGGCGAACCTCCTCATTAATCCCGGCCAAAAAGCGGAGCTTAATGCGCTCTAATGTTTTATCGGGCGAGATGGCCTCCAAGAAGGTGAGAGTGGGCTAACTTCGCAAACCTGCCGCCGGTAGGTCAGCGGGACTAGCAACAACTTCGGACCTTCCCCTCATGTTCAGCAACCCGATACAATAATTCATTATCCATGACAAAGTGAGGTCCCTGTGGCATGGGCAAATGCGTCGTTGGCGTTAACGAGAACCACTGCATTCTTTATGTGCTTCAGAGAGTCGTCATTCCACTGTTCTCTCTTGAAAGAAGCGGAGTCGCTCTAAACTGAAAGTGCAACTCAGAGAGCGGGTCGGTCTGACCTCAAGGGCGGAGAATCCTCCTCGCTGCGGGCGCTAGTGGATGACGTAGTAGCCCGCGACGGTCCGGGAGTATCTTCGTCACTCTCTTGGCCTACCGCCCACTCCCTGTCGGCTGATTACGGTGTGGAAGCAGCTTGAGATGAGTCTTTATCATCTATAACGAGGCCAAAAGCTTTTCGGGAATGCTTTCTAAACTACCGCGTTACTGTCAGACCAGTCCGCCCGAGGATTACGGAAGCGGAGGATCCGGGTGTACCGCTACGTAAGCGCGAAGGGTTCCTCCGAGACATACGTAACACGGGCGGTATTGTACGGCGGATATCTCCGTGTATACATTTTAGACTGGTCTTTTTTAATCCATTGTTGCGGTAGAACAAAGCGGCAGCAACGACAGACACGTTACTGCGGAATCAAACAGCGCTGTTACCATATGTCCATTAATAATAAGCTCTCCGTATGTTTATCCGCCAGGGATTGCTAAGGGCACACAAACAACCCGCCATTGTCCCCTACGGTCCGCCTTGTTCCCGACAGGTCGCAAGCCAGACGGCCCGGCGACTTCGAACAGGCTCTGGATTGCGTGGAAGGGACTGCTTTGTAGGACATAACTCCCGGGTAGTCCACAGAGCGGCTGGTCTGCCCTCCCGGTTTCACAGCCGGCCTCTGGGTTGCAGAGCTGTAGCAGCTCGTCCAGAATGGAATTCTCCCCAGGCGGCTGGGCAAATTCCTGGGGTATTGCTGTAGCAGCAAAAACAGGCCACTTGCTGCACTATTTGCAAGGGGTCAAATCAAATGGCGTAGCCACTCACCCACCTGTTGCCAGAGAGCCATAGCCTGCTCTGACAGCCCTTTGTTGGGTTAAACTCCCAGTCTATTATATTCTTTACCTGCCGGCCTGGGGACAGCCCATCGTTAACAGGGACCTTGGTCCCGATGGGCTCGGCTTTCCTACCCAGAAGAGCATACTGAGCCACTCGTGTGTTTTCCCCAGAAGCCAGCCCACGCCTGTGGGTCCCCTCTACCTTCTCCACGAGATGGGTTGGTAGCCCGGTTATGCTCGTGGAGCAGAGCCTGCACAGCGTCCTTCCTGACCCTCCGGCACTCCCTGCCCGAAACTCGGCCCGGTACTCACCCACCTGGTTCCTTGAAGGTCCGTGTCCCGGGTTCTGGGGACACCATCCTGCCGACTACGCCACTGTAATAACTGGAGACCAGAGGCGTGAAAAGGTTTGGGGCAGCCACCCGTTTAATGCGGTTTCCTGGCTGCAAAGAATTTGAGGCATTTCAAACAGTTGTTTACACAACAGAGTCCAAGACAGAACTGCCTGCCTAAGCAAGGCAGTGAGCTTTATAGCTCAGAGGGCGGAAATGATGTCGTCCTCTGGGCGGAACTGGAAGTGACATCACCCTTGGGGCGGAACCGGAAGTGACCTCATTCTTGGGGCGGAACCGGAGGTGGTGTGTCCTTCCTGGAAATGGCGGCTCCTGGTGGGATTTCCATTCAGAAATCCAACCCGCTGGGCAGATGTATAAACAGTATTGTCTAAGCCCTTCAGCTGCTTCCCATGCACACGTGTGTGACACCATTATCCAACCCGCTATATCCTAACACAGGGTCATGGGGGTCTGCTGTAGCCAATCCCAGCCAACACAGGGCGCAAGGCAGGATCAAATCCCGGGCAGGGCGCCAGCCCACCGCAGGATATTCATCTTGACAGTGTTAATTCTCCCTGCTAAAGTGAGATGAAGGGTAGACCATCTATGCAAGTCTTGCTTAGGTTTTCCCATGCAGACAGCATAATTTTGTTGAAAAAGAGCTTTATGTTTACTTGTGATGTAGGTATTTAAACTGATATATGATGATAAAAAGGAATGTGTCCAACATAATATTGAGTACAGAGATTTCACTAGAAAGAGCACACTTTTATTCAAATTAATTTTGAGTCCAGATATCTTTTGAAATTCTGTTAATGCTGTTAGGACTGCAGGCACAGGAATTTGTGGATCTGATACAGTGGTGTGAAAAACTATTTGCCCCCTTCCTGATTTCTTATTCTTTTGCATGTTTGTCACACAAAATCTTTCTGATCATCAAACACATTTAACCATTAGTCAAATATAACACAAGTAAACACAAAATGCAGTTTTTAAATGATGGTTTTTATTATTTAGGGAGAAAAAAAAATCCAAACCTACATGGCCCTGTGTGAAAAAGTAATTGCCCCCTTGTTAAAAAATAACCTAACTGTGGTGTATCACACCTGAGTTCAATTTCCGTAGCCACCCCAGGCCTGATTACTGCCACACCTGTTTCAATCAAGAAATCACTTAAATAGGAGCTGCCTGACACAGAGAAGTGGACCAAAAGCACCTCAAAAGCTAGACATCATGCCAAGATCCAAAGAAATTCAGGAACAAATGAGAACAGAAGTAATTGAGATCTATCAGTCTGGTAAAGGTTATAAAGCCATTTCTAAAGCTTTGGGACTCCAGCGAACCACAGTGAGAGCAAAAAGAACATTAGGGCTCGTCTCAATTTTGCTAAGAAACATCTCAATGATTGCCAAGACTTTTGGGAAAATACCTTGTGGACCAATGAGACAAAAGTTGAACTTTTTGGAAGGCAAATATCCCGTTACATCTGGCGTAAAAGGAACACAGCATTTCAGAAAAAGAACATCATACCAACAGTAAAATATGGTGGTGGTAGTGTGATGGTCTGGGGTTGTTTTGCTGCTTCAGGACCTGGAAGGCTTGCTGCGATAGATGGAACCATGAATTCTACTGTCTACCAAAAAATCCTGAAGGAGAATGTCCGGCCATTTATTCATCAACTCAAGCTGAAGCGATCTTGGGTGCTGCAACAGGACAATGACCCAAAACACACCAGCAAATCCACCTTTGAATGGCTAAAGAAAAACAAAATGAAGAGTTTGGAGTGGCCTAGTCAAAGTCCTGACCTGAATCCAATTGAGATGCTATGGCATGACCTTAAAAAGGCGGTTCATGCTAGAAAACCCTCAAATAAAGCTGAATTACAACAATTCTGCAAAGATGAGTGGGCCAAAATTCCTCCAGAGCACTGTAAAAGACTCATTGCAAGTTATCGCAAACGCTTGATTGCAGTTATTGCTGCTAAGGGTGGCCCAACCAGTTATTAGGTTCAGGGGGCAATTACTTTTCACACAGGGCCATGTAGGTTTGGATTTTTTCTCCCTAAATAATAAAACCATCATTTAAAACTGCATTTTGTGTTTACTTGTGTTATATTTGACTAATGGTTAAATGTGTTTGATGATCAGAAAGATTTTGTGTGACAAACATGCAAAAGAATAAGAAATCAGGAAGGGGGCAAATAGTTTTTCACACCACTGTATATACAGTACCATATCATCTGCATATAGTGATATTTTCTTTTCAAGTCCTTCTCTGATAATCCCCGTTTATCTCAGAAGTATTTCGAAAGTGAAGTGCCAATGGCTCAATGGCAATTTCAAATAGTGGTGACAGGGGACATCCTTGTCTAGTACCACATTCTAGTTCTAATCTGAAACAATGTTATTAATACAAACTGAAGCTTCTAGACTAGTATCCAGTAGTTTGATCCATGCACATATGTTCAGGCCAAACTCAAATTTCTCCAATGTAGTGAAAAGGTTGTCCCGGTCAACCATATCAAATGCTTTTTTTGCATCCAATGATAATAAGATCTTGTTAGACTTTGTGGTGAATATATTACATTAAAAAGGCATTGAAGATTGGAAACTAAGTGTCTGCCTTTCATAATTCTGGCTGGGTCTTGTGATATTATCAAAAGAAGCACCTTCTCAATCCTTCTAGCTAGGGCTTTAGAGAGTATGTTAACATCATTATTCAGAAGTGAGAATAGTCTGTATGTGGCATGTTGTAATAAGTCCTTATTTTTCTTAGGAAAAATGATAATTAATTCTTGGTGAAAAGTTTGAAGTAAAATTTTATTGTCTCGGGCTTATATAAAGGTAGCACAACTGAATTTATTAAATAAGATTCAGCAGTGTAGCCATCAGGGCTTGCTGCTTTCCCACTCTGAAGTGAGTTTATAGCATCTAGAAATTCTGAGAGTGTCAGAGGTTTATCCAGTTCCTTTTAACTGAGAATATCTAGCTGTGCTTTCTGTAATGCATCAAAAAAGACATTTTATTGTGTTTTGCCTTTTTAAACTGGGTAGAATATAAGGACTTACAGTAGTCTCTAAATGTATGCATTATATTTTTATGGTCAATGGTTTTGTCTCTGCCTGTGTTGGTAATTATTGGTATTTCATTGCATACTTCCTGCTTGTAGATTTGTTGAGCTAAGATTTTATTAGCCTTTACTCTGTATTCTTAGTAATGATGTCATGATTTAAAAAGGAGTTGTTCCATTTCTTTCTTTCTTTTCAAGAGGTTGAGTTCTGAATGTAAAGCCTGTCTTTTTGTATAAAGCCTCATTAGGGAACCTGTCATGTTCTTGATCTATTATGGTAATTTCACTGATTAACTCTGATGCTTTCTTGGTTTCTGATTTATTTTTGTGGGAGAGATATGAAATAATCTGTCATCTTAAAAATGTCTTCAGAGTTACCCAGAGTATTCCTGTAGAAACCTCTGAGGATGTAAAAATCAATTTGCTTGGATTTAAAGTTTGCACAGTTCTCGTCATCTATACACTAGAAATGGACAGAAAATGGTGTTCACAAAAGAATCAAGACTTCCAGAACCATCCAGAACCATCCAATCTAACAAGAATCTGGGATACTAAAGATGGAGTTTATATTTATTTTGGCATTGCTACTCATGTTATAGGTTAAACTGCCATCTTGATTCTCAAGTTTCATACATAAGTTAACTTACATTTATATTGAAATGGTGTACACCACACCAGTTTTATTTGAGTCCCTGAATATGAAATTCAAAGCATTAATTCTGAAAAGATTAGTAGTAGCTTATGGATTAGTTTGATTATTATCTAGAGGGTTGGTCATAGTTTCCTTAGAGGCATCTTCAACCTGTTTGTTTCTTTAGAAGACTTGTGAATATGGCACTGAAGTAACTGGTCCACTTTAGCATTTTTTGTTTTCAACACTCAGATACAATTAAGTAAGTAAAGTCTATAGGGAAGAGAATGGCAAAGGAAACTTAATCTTTGGTAAACATGTTCTAGAATAAGATAATAAAAACAGATACAGTTGACTAAGCAATGAGATCAATTAAAAATAAGAAGGATGCATTGATTGTGTTATTGATTGGAATAAAAACTTGCAGCCTCAGGGGTCCTCAAAGAATGAACTTTGAAGCCACTGTATTATGCTAATATAATGGAATTTTTTATAGTATCTAATAAAATAAGTTGTCTTCATTATGTGCAATTTGTGTTGACAAGTAGCATGGCAAACAACAGTTATTGTTATTATTGACATTGGTTCAGGATAGTGATAATAATATTAATAATAAACTTTGTTTATAAAGTACCCTTCAAGTGAAGGAGCAGCTCAAAGTGCCTTATAAGAATAACATTATTAAAAATGGATATATACATTGTGTTTGAGTGTTCATATAAATATATACTGTATTTACATGTATATATTAGGCCTGGAAAAGTTAACACATTCATTTTTGCAATTAATGTGGCCTGTAATGTATTAAAAAATATTGTCGCATCCAGATCCAGCAATGAGGCAGACACCTCAGGCAGTGCTTTGGTCAGGGCAGTATTTTCATGTAATTATTTTTTAACTTTACAAAACAATGCAAAAAAGTTAAGTGTGTGCCTAAAGAATTATATACACATTTAGTGCCATATTTATATACTATCTTAATTTTAATTTAAAAGCTTAAAATTTTGTATTATGCAGTTCACAACGATACACCACATGTCAATATGTAGCACTGGTGTTCATTTTCTTCAGTTATTCATACTGACATAAGTGCAGGGAAATCTGAGTATAGGGGGTTAATGGCAATACCAGTGTAATGTTAAAGAAAAGTTGTGAAAGCAAAAATTGTGCACTTTTTTTTTTAATTTCATGTTTCTGTAAGAAGATCGTATCAATGTCATATCACATATGTGCTAAATAAGTTTGAGTGACACTAAAACCAAAGTAAGTCTCTAGTACATCTATATTTAACTCGCCAGTCTGCCAGGTACATTACAGTGCATATAATGACAAAATTCTACAAAATATAAGTCTATTGATTATCCCTACTGTAAGCATAAGTTTAATATGTCATTTGTGCTGTATGCAAATATATCTTATAAACCTGATTTTTACTCACATGCTGACAGATGGCCAAATTAAGTACAGAAGCTGGCACAGAGAACTGCCATGTAAGCAACATGGAGATGGACTAAGACAAATGGAAACCATGTGCAGTCAGACTGTGAGATGCTGTAACCATGTGTTATTTCTACCTGTTAAGTCAGCACAGATTTGTCCTTGTTTGGAGAGCATTGTTGCCTTGTTTGGAATTGCATGCTTGTCTGAGGGGGCCCCCAGAAGTGGAGAAACAGTAAGATGGCACCACCTGTTCCTGAGAATGCCTTCCACATCCGCACTGATGACACGGACAGACTCCACTCCTCAAGCCCTCACTCCAGGACCGGGTTTTGTCACTGGCTTCATTCATCTTTGTACTATCTGCAGTGTAAGCCGACATTAAACAAAGTTATTTCTCCTACGTGATTTCTTACCGCCGTATCACTAGGGAGGGGTGTTTTCTTTTATATTACTGTATATCTATATAGAATCGGGTTAAGTAACATGCTGCACAAAAGAACTCATTCTGAGGGAGTGAGCACCCACTAATGTACACACCTACCCATTATTCCAGTTTGCAGTATCTTTGCTAATTTATAAAAGGAATGCAACATAACCATCCAAGTAATGCACAGTGTCCGTTTTTCAGTTTTAACACAAGTTTTAATACATGCCCATTTAAGAGATGTGTATTCTTTCAATTAAATCAGTCTTTAGAAGTGCATTTAAAGTCAACAGTTGTTTTGATTGTTTAATTTTATACTTTGACACATCTCTGTCTCATATGCTATGCCAATTTGGGAAATAATACATTGGCTTTGTTTTCTTATTTCCTTTTTTTTCAGCTTGCCTTTTAGGAAGGCATTCAAATTCAGGCTGTACTTGCTCAGGTAGTATTTTGTTGAAAGTTCAGGTTTAAGGTCATTGTTTAATTTTAAACTATATCTTTATCTTTTTTAATTCATTTACAGTATGCTGATTCTTCATTTATATATATATATATATATATATATATATATATATATATACTGTATTTATATATATATATATATTACACACACAGGTATATGATGTATAACATGTACAAAACAAAATATTGTAAATAAGCAATCCATTCTTTATTAAAGTTTAGATGGATAAACGCAGAAAGTTACTTTTTCACTCTTCCCGTGTTTTAGCTGCAGCATTTTAAGTAAAAAAAACATTTGAAAAAGTAAGATAAGTCAAGACAGCCTATGCAAATAGACATTAAAGTACAGTGAATATTTGGGTACTAAACATGAAGAGCTTTAAAAATAATTCAAATAGTTTAAAACTATAGATGATACTGGTAACCAGTTCAGTTTCTTTGAAATGAGGGGAGTGATGTGTGAAATCTTTCAGTCATAGTTAAAGTTCATGTAGATGTGCTTTGTTTCAGGTGACTTTTTGGGAAGTCAAGAAAAAGATTATTACAAAATGAGTCTATTAGTAATAAATGCATAACTTGGCTCTTCAGCATTCCCCTAGGATAAAAAATATTTAAGCTATGTAATATTTCTTAAATGATCCAGTGAATGATGTCTGAAAAGCAACTAGCAGGAATTTAGTATTCAGGCAAGACAGATATACAGTACTGTACATGTATATCAACAGAATAACTGTAAAAAAGTGGAGCTCTTTGGTATTCACAAGTAATCTCAATATTTTTCATAATTGATTATCCAAACCAAAATAAAGCTCTTTATTATGATTTGATTGAAACTATTTTAAAACTCGCCTAATAAACCCATTTTTAAATCTGTGCATTAATGTAGTGTGATCAGGCAGAATACGAGTACAGGAATTGCTTCTACTCTAGGCACTAAGCCACAGGTTATTAATGACTAACTAGTGCAGTTTCTGTGTTGTGATTTGAAAATGAAAGCTTCCATAAACCATAAAGACTTTCATCTGGTGTAAAACTACCTGAAAAAAAATTGCACTTACTGTATTTTCAGAGATGTGCTATAAATGTGTATGATTAAAATTTACACATTTGTTAAAATTTTAGGTAAGTAATGTAAATTATATAAATATTTTATCCATTTTTGGCTTATTACATTGTATAATAAGTTATTGTGCAACATTGAGAGACTTACAGGGACTTTCGTAACTGTTTTGAAACTCTTAACTGTTATTACACGGTTGATTATTAAATATTTTGTAACAATGAATCATATTGTATTAACAGAATGTAATTACATGTATTAGTAAAGTGCGCAAAATACTTATTAATAGCATTTTGCAATATTATATATTTAAAAACAGAGCCCAGAAAAACTTGCAGTGGCTCAGTAGTTTTGTAAAGTGATGTAAAATGGCATCAACTGATGTACTATGGTTAACTGTCAATCATGAAAGGTCTATTGCTAATTGTTAGTAGTTCCTAAACATACAATTTTTTGCAAAAAGTACCTGATAGAGCGTTAAATTTATGTAGAAACTGTTGAAATCTTCTAGCATTTCAGTAAATTGTATTAGCATCTGCTTTGCCTTTAGGAGGTGGCTATAGGGTGTGTAAAAGGAAAATATGCAAGCTGATATAACCCCTCTCTAAGGCAATTTAAAGGAGTACATTAACAAGTAACTGAAGTTGGACAATATGTTTCACTGTCCTAAAGATGGAGGACCTTGATCATGTTTAAATGAGACTTTTTGAAATTTAAAAAATGTGTACCATACACTTTATTTGGGATAACTCAAAGAAAATAGATTTTTTATGAAAAAGTTATAATATATAGCCTAATAAGTGTTCCAAATGTCAATGAATGTGGTCCCCTGGGAGCTAAGTTGTTTCATGTGAATCAACGGACAGGTGAGCAGAGATAACAGGATTGACAATTGTAGGTTCTTTTTCCATTTTATATGAGCATACCAAAAATGATCTTGATTAATAAAAAGTTGACAAACTGAACATATGTAATGACATGTAATTAAACATCTGAAAAAAAAATCATACAACACAGTATTTATGTTGATAAGTTTTGTCATGGGAAACTGTTCCGTTTTTCCATATTTTATACGTAAACTAGGGAGAGGCCATAATTCTTTTCTATTCTAAGGCTGAGCAAAATTATTTATTTTATAGGAAAATAATGAATTGGAATTTGTTGCATATAGCATGTGATAGACATAGTCAAATGCAAATGGATATTGTTGTATTAAAATGTTATTTTTTTTAATTGTGATTTTTGCTAGTGACCAACACAAAAACCTTTAATATCAAAATTTAGAAAGTTTAGAAATCTTTCCAAAACAAATTATAAAAAAACGCAAAATAGCAAATTTTATATTAGTATTACTTACAGAAGCTTATATCATGAGTCTTTTAAGATAAAATTGCTTATGCTGCCTCATAATGGTGAAAAACACGAGTAATTTCTGAGGTTCATATTTGAACTAGACCACTGCAGAATGTTTTATACCAATCCTTTGAGACTTTGGATGATTGTTCCGTGTCGCGGCCCTGATGATCTCTTACACAAAGTTGTAGATTTATAATCAGGATTCCTTTGTAGATTGTTGCCAGATTTGTCCCTAGGTTTCTTGCTTTAGAGTAGCATCCACACAGAGAGGTGGTGGCCTCCATTACTAGTGTCCTTGTCGAAATGCTGTGTAGATGAGAACACCATGATCCGTTTTATTCTGCAGTATTTTTCATATCAATATGCAAGCTGAACTGAACTGGTCTTGAGGAAATTTTCTGTAGGTTAAACATTTTCTTTAATCATTCCTATACTCAAATTTCCTTATCTCATGACGTTGTTTTTGTTAAACATTGTACAAACCAACCTTTGAAATTTTCAGAAAAAGTGTATTTAACACGAAAACATGAGAGAAACGTTAATTTCCCACAGGATGATTCCATTAAAATATTTAAAAATAAAATATTAATATTTTTAAACATTTGATTTAGCAGGGCCTTTTTAAGTGTAAACTAGCAAAGGAGGTGGCTGATGCCATACCCACACTTTCACATTTTTTTGTTTTAAATTGTAATAGTAAATATATAACATAATACGTTTATCTTTTCAAGGAAATATGTCAGTTTTGAATTATTTGGTGTCAATGTACTCTGGGGAAAAAGGCATCCTTTGAAGTTTGTCTAACAATTTAGGAGAGGCCAGCTGATCAAATGATCCAAATGGAGCTACAGTCATGTCTGAGTAAAACAGAGGGATACCTCACTGAACGTCTGAACATTCAACATTCATTTCTCATTGTAGTTATTAAAATTACGTTGGAAAGACAAACAGCAGTATATCATTTTATGACAATGTGTTAAAATGTTGCACCTTGCTGATATACCAAAAGTTACAAGTACATTAAACAAAGTAGCTTACATATTGTTTCCATTTTTAACCAGATTAATATTATGAATAAGTACAAAGCATTAACTGCCATAATTCAAATTTATACTCTGAACGATATTACAATTAAAATATAAGTTTAGACAAATTCCCTTTCATTGTTAACTTTTTTAAAGGCTACCCAATGGAATGTAAGGCATTAAACAGTTATCTTTCACTTGTTGAGTCTTTCACAACATTTATTCTGAAAGCTGCTTTATCCAATCTTGGATCACCAGGGCCAGGGCCTATCCCTACAGCAATGGGCCCAAGGTGGAAAGTAATCTTAGACAGGACTCCACTCCATCATAAGGCACACACACACTCAACCATGTTGGGGCCAGTTTAGAGCACTAGTTAAACTAACCAGTACATCTTTGGAGATGTGGGAGGAAATCCCATGCAAACACAGCCAGAATGCTCAAACTCAACACAGTCAAGAACCAGTCATGAAAACTGAACCTAGAATGCCACGAGGCAGCAGCACTATCAATTACACAGCCATGCCAGCCCTTTCACATTACATAACCAATTAAAACATCAGTGATCATGGAAAAAGTTTTAAAATTTTACTGATGCGTGTATTCTCCCTGGCCTTAAAAAGAAACCATATGATTAAGTTTTGCATTATTATCTACAATACAAAAATATTAAGAAAATCAAAAATATATAAACTTTCAGGTTTTATTGGCAGTTACATAGTTTGCTTCTTCTGTGTGCATATGTGTATTCATAACAATATCTCTACAGTATGTGGGCTCTACAGAGCATGTTTAGGTGGTCCACAATACTTTAACACCTTTAAAAAATATTTTTTCTTTGTTTCTTAACTTTCTTAAATCGGCACCAAACAACGCTCAACATTTGCAAAACATTCCTTTATTATAAATATTTTTTTTGTATAAAAATTGGCATGCTTAGACCATTGCATTTATATGATCACAACCCAGGACTTCAACCCAGTTAGCCATTACAAGAGACAATTTCATCTCATTATGCATGTTGGACAAAGTGGGACCAGAATGAAAATTATCACAACCACAAAAAAGTACTTACAAGTATGATAACAACAAATATAGTTGACTCCATTGGCAACTTTTATTTATTTATTTATTTGTTTTTTTGCCCAAAGTCAAATGTTCTTTCTGACTGGTGTCTCAGCCTATGCTTTTTTTTTTATTATTTTATGGCTGGGTGATTTACTCTGTATGAATACAAGCAAACAAACTTAATATTATACTCTGTCTTCCGGAAAGAGCAGTTCATCTTAATGTTTCATACAATGTCTCATGCCGTTGTGCTTGTTGAATTCTTCTTATATCCTTATGTAAGTAATCCCTAATTTAATCATGAGTAGAGTTATCCTCTTCAGATCTTTCAGTTGGCGTGGTTGCTATAACTCACATATGTTGTTTTGGTAGATGATGCTGTAGGTGGAAAAAAGAATAAATATTTTAGTATAGTTGTTTCATAATATCAATTAATTTAGCAATTTAAGCAGGATAAAAAAATATTCAATATTACATTTTCTAAGTTATACAAAAATGGCATGTACAATAATTATCATATAACCTGTGAGGAAAAAACGTAAATTTGTTACAACTATAATTTGTACAATATAAACAAAATACTTTATCAGTGCTGTGTTAGTAATTACAAATGCTGCATGGGTTTAAGATGTTATGAAAGTAAAACACAAGCAAACCAACTTAAAGTGATATCTATGGACAGTTAGTTCCTCTTGAAAAGAAAGTACATTACAGAACACGCACTGTTATGCTTTTGCAGCTTGCTGTTCTGTATATAATATACTGTATATGCAAAGACTGTGACCAGTGCTAAGCAAATACCATCATTACTGACACCACTGTGTTTTTAACAGCTAGGTAGTTATTTTTACCTTTATGCAATTCATGCTAATCATGAAGCACAAAGACAAAACTGGTAATTAATTACCTGAATGATTAACCCCTTTTCCTACACAGTCTGGGCAGAAAAAGTATCTGGGTATCCCCCAATTTGTAGAGCTTTGTTATTAAAAATTGGGTTGTTTGGTGTCTGTGTGCCAGAAGGGAGCTGGGCCCAAAAGCTGTGCTATGCAAAGTCAGATTTTTTAAGTATATGGGATAAAAAAATCTAACTTGGAAAAAGTAACTGGTTTCGGATTGCTAAACGGAAGATTAGATTATTGGTATGGAGCTAACCAGGTTCGTTTCAAAATCATAGGGGGCAGATCCAGCTTCATAGTAGAGAGAGAATGCAAGTGCAATGATAGAACACTAAATCTAGCAGAGATAGGCCCTCATTAAAACCATCATGATGAAATATGGAATATTTAATACAGGGTCTGCCATTCCACAACAACTGTGTAAGAAGAGATTTAATACCCTATATTTTCAAGGATGATGAAGATGGATCAAGGAACTGATTAAATGTATGCAAAAAACAAGATTAGTTTTAATAATAGATAAACAAGAACTAAAAGATAGTAATAATTCGGATAAGCTGGACAGTGAAGGTTTTAAATATTTAAAAACACAGTTATAATTTGAACTATAAATTGACAGTATCTTGTATTGAGTTAGAGATGTCTATTCCAGGTATTTGATGTTGTTGGTTAAAGAATTAGAGAGGGAAGAGTAGCACATTGGTAAAGGTGATTCAAAGGAAGAAGGAAAGATTCAGGGAAATGTATTTTATGACATGAAATAGCTTTGTAGAACTAGAATGAGTCAAGAAAGTGAGGAAGAATTAAGTGAAAGTTAGATATCGTCAACTTATGATGATTGTTTGATGAATACTATGTAAATATATTGGCAGAGAGATAGCTAAGGATTCAAGTGAAAGATTAAGTAGAAGAATGGGCAATGGGCAGCCATTTCTGACACCTCAATGAAATTTAAGCAGAGAAAGAGCTGTAAAAAGGTATATAAATGAATACATTTATTAACATCCCATCTTGTCCAGGACATGCAATAAAAACAGCCAGCAAAATACTGACAGTTATTGGCCACAGAGCAGGTTCTTTTTAAACCAGTGTCATCAAGATGAATCAGGTTATGGATAATAGTCTGCAATTGATGTGCACAAAGTTTTCCTAATAACTTGGCATCAGCAATCATTAGGAACAAATGCATTCCAAGGGGTCTTTATTCTGTTTTGGCAGGAGGGTGATTAAAACTGTATTGATAGATACATTGATTTTAAAGAAGAATACAGCAAAATTTAACTGGAGAAAAGGGGTATGATAATTGCTTCCAAAATACAGTTAACGCTTCCACTGAAATCCCATTAGGATCTGTTCATGCACCAATATCCATGTTGTCTTAAAACTCCCCTTAACTGAGACAATTCAGGACAGTTCAAAAATGAGGCTTCTTCTTCAATCAACTTAGCAATATCCAAACTCTTTAAAAACAGATTAATGTTAAACCATGGTGATGGAGAACTATCAAACAATAGATAGCAAAAAAATCAACAAAACATTTACCGTAGATACTCGCCTATTAGTCGACCTCGCAGATAAGTTGAGTGTATTGTTTAAGCCGAAAATTATGAAATTTGTTATGACCCGCGTATAAGTCGAGGGTAAAGCTTGACAGCCTATCAAATTCTTTGAATTTCCTAATTATACCCAATGTACCTGGGCCCAGACTTTCAACATTTTAATCTTTGAAAAATTTTAGTAAGCCAAAATTAAAAGTCCAAAAATATTTTTATTCATTTAATTACAGTTAGAATATTTCAATTAAATTTGTATTCAAATCCCTCGCATATAATAAAGTGGTCCTAAGTGTCTTCTTCAAATCCTTCAAAGTCTGACTCTTGTTGGGATCAGAGCTTAAAGTAGCAGCCTGACATCCCAATTATACTGAATGTGGGATGTGGGTGGAGTTGTCTGGGTTTTGGGGGGTGGAGTTTTGGGATTAAGTGTTTGTTGACGGCGTGGTGGGGCTCTTGTGTTTTTGGTCTCTGTTAAGCTAAAACAGGCACCTTAAAAAGAAGGAGATAATGAAGTCAACCATTGAGCAGTCAAGCCTTGTGTGTCAATCCCTGCTGTAAATTAGGAGAAGGGAAGTCAGGGACAAAGTTTTACCCCAGAGCACGTTGCTCTGGCCCTGGAGCTTCACACCACTGGACACGAAGAAGTAGAAGCTCCCCTGCGTCACCCCAACCACGGTCCGGAGACAGGCAGGAAAGGTAACACTGGGGGCTCGTCCGGGATTATTCCTGCCAGCACTAGTGAGTGACACGAAGCTTGTAAAACTGAAAGAAAATTGGTGCATTCTCTCGGTGGAGTGTGTAACTAGGAAACTGTGAATGGCGACAAAACTAGGGGTAGACGCTGACCTGGAAGCAGAGTTTTCCAAAGCCACCACAATTAGCACCAACCCCTTTAGGACATCGCCCACGCAAGAGGAAACTATGTCCCACCGTTTTCCACTGGGGAAACTGGGAGAAAAGTGTCGAGGATGGGATTGTCGGACACGAACGTGAGCGCCATTGTAACCCTTTCGTACAGACGCCGTGGACCGAACTCCGAGAACATGCAGACTCAGTCGCTATAAAGCCTAAACTGTTTTGTGAAGAGTATTACTTGGCGATTCGACTGCACACCTACGGTACCAATCCGTTTATTTCGTATGTAACAAATGAAGATACTTATGACAGCGGGATCGAGACCCATTCATTGATATTGCGCTTTAAAATCCAATGCACCTTATGGTCCGAAATACTGTATGTTTCTGGTTACTGCAATCTACTGGCAGCTAATGTTATGTTTGTTATCCAAAACCTGCAAAAGCTAATGCTCAAATTCAAGTGCGGTATTTCACAGTTTAAAGAATTATTTAATGAAATTAGTGTTGCCCCGTGGATAAGTCGACTGTGTTTTTGAATGAATTTTAAGGCATAAATTTTTCAACTTATACATGAGTATCTACGGTACTTATTTCCTGGCATTAATTAGTAGAGGGGCCAGGTTTATTTTTAATTTTTGTGAGGCAAACGATTCATATGTGCTTAATTAAACAGCTAAAAGTCTACTGGGTTTCACCCCAGAAATAGAGTACAAGGCTCCTGTGTAATGAATCTCAAATTGTTTTTTATAGCAGGATGGAGTTTGACTCAAGTTAAGTTTGAGTTAATTAGAGTTTCATTCCACAAAAGGGTGCATGCTCTCCAAGTATGTAAGACAAGACTCAGGGTATTTTGGAGTCATAAACTCATTTTGATATGTTTTTCGTGGAAATCTGAATTTTAAATTATAGTTCTGCAATGGACTCGTGGGACCCAACTAAAATTTAATGGCAGTGAGTGGACGTGGGTGAGTAGACTTTATTTCTGTGTTGCCGAGAGGGTAGTCAGAGTACTGATGAACATCTGAGAAAAGTCTTGAAAAACACGTTATGTATATAAAATTATTTTACTATTATAAGTTTTTGTTATCAAATTTTTATTGATAAAGTGAAAAAGTGATAAAGAGTACAATAACAGGAAACCAACAATAGCTGATTTTTGGGCTATGTAAAACCAAAAACACATCCTCAAAAGCATATGCTATTATAATGTATCATTAATGTCATCATCAATACAGGTTCACTGTAAAATCACATATAGACAGAAAAGACACATTTGTCTGTTATACAATTGTGTCCAATTTTTTCTCCTTTTTTTTAAAAATTTCATTTTTTCCCCTTTCATTCATTCATTCATATATATATATATATATATATATTGTCAGGGATGCCAGGGAACGACCGGCCGGGAGGCCGTGAGGGACGGAAGAGGGTCAGAGCCCACCCTGGATCACGTGGGGCCGCCTTCCTGGTTGCTCTGGGGGCCACGGGTACAGGGCATGGAAGCTCCACCCTGTAGGGGCCCGTGGTCAAAGCCAGGAGGCGCACCAATGCCTTGGGGACCTGTTACCCCAGCACTTCCGCCACAACAGGAAGTGCTGGGGGGAAGACTTAGGACGGCACCCGGAGAGCTGCCGGGAGGACAGCCGGCACTTCTGCCACACTGGGGCGTGGCCAAGGGAGGAATGCCGGGAACACCTGGGGCTCATCCGGGGACTGTATAAAAGGGGCCGTCTCCATTCATTCAGTGCTAGAGTCAGGTGGAAGGAAAACAAGGCAAGAGAGGAGAGTGGAGGCGGCCCGAAGAAAGGCATTTGAGTGGCCAGGACTGTGTTGGGGTTTGTGCACTTCTGGACAGTGGGTCTTAGTTACCATATATAGTGTAAATATTTTAAATAAAATACGTGTGGTGGTGAAGAACAACATGTCCGCCTGTCTGTGTCCAGGTCGGCTACACAATATATATATATATATATATATATATATATATATATATATATATATATACTAGCAAAATACCCGCGCTGCACTGCATTAAAATTTTTATTAAGAAGAACATTAAACCTTTTTAAACCGAGGGAAAATATGCCAATATTAATTTTTTAAGGATCTCTTTGCATACCATGTTGTGAGTTCGGCCCTCCGGTTGTAACATGACCAAGCTGTGCGCTGAGCTTACTCTTGAGCATGTAACTTACAGTTGGCCATGTGAACAGTAATCTTGTCTCAAATCTCACAGCTTGGATTACTGCTGTCATAATTGGTTTGAGTTTCATGGTTTGTTTCAAGTACGACAGTTTTGTAGGACTTGTGTTGAAGAGACATTTGGCATCTGTCAAGCGTTGTAAGCACACAACCGGTTTCATCGATAAAATCACATCCAGCTTTTGAGAGTTTAAACATCAAAGTGCCCACTACTGAAATCGTCACCTGTCAATCTAAGATGTTTAAGAGGCATTGGCGGTTTCGAAAGGTGTAAAATATTTGGCCATTTCGGTACACTTGAAAGCGACAACCGAACAATTCAGCGGCAGCCATCAACTCACATGCAGAACCATAGGTGAAGGGCTTAAGCATTTCACTCTTATAGTGCTCCTGTGTAGTATAATTATCTCCTGTACCGTCATCAGTCCACACCTTTTACCTGTCCCAGTCATTCAATACATAAGACACAATGTTCCTCCAGATATCAAGAGTGAGCCTGATATGGCCGTGCAATATGTAACAAAGAGAATGGAAAAGGTAGGTGCCATCTCCGGGCATGGAAACCACTCGGTAAGTGACAGTTCTCTGATCGATAGTGATCATCTCGATAGACATGGTAATGGGGGTTGGAACGATAAAGGAAATGGGTACCTGAGCAATGTAAAGTAAGTCTAAAATACCTACACAATAACTATAATTGTAATAAACAAACAATAAAACAGCGGAGAAGCCGTGGATTAAACAAAAAGGCTGTAGTTATCAGTAGGGAGACGTGAATCCCGTGGCGAAGCAAGGAAGGGAATGTAGAGACCGGAGCGACGGACGGCCTTGTATAGGCAGGCAGCCAACATGGGAGGCGTTGGGATGGGGGGCCCAACGCCGCCTCACACGGTGACCGAGTTGCAGGCTATGGACATATATATGTACGTAAGTAGGATTCAGTTAGCATTGGGAACCCGTGTACCAAATATCTTGAAGATGGGCCCATAAGTAACAAAGACTGTTGAAAAGTTCAATATGGGGGCCGACAGTGGCATCATACCACCGAAACAAGTACATACATTGGTTTTGGTAAGTTCAGGGAAGCCGCCTACCAAATGTCGAGTAGATGGGGCCATAAATAAGAAAGTTCAACATGGCGGACGTTGTTGACCGTTATGACCATTACGCATAGAATTTCGTAATAAAACCTGCTTAACTTTTGTAAGTAAGCTGTAAGGAATGAGCCTGCCAAATTTCAGCCTTCTACCTACACGGGAAGTTGGAGAATTAGTGATGTTGGAAAGTTCAATATGGCGGCTGACAGTGGCGTCATACCACCGAAATAAGTACGTACATTGCTTCTGGTTAGCTCAGGGAAGCTATCTACCAAATTTCATGAAGATGGGGCCGTAAATAAGAAAGTTCAACATGGCGGACGTTGTTGACCGTTATGACCGTTACGCATAGAATTTCAAAATGAAACCTGCTTAACTGTTGTAAGTAAGCTGTAAGGAACGAGCCTGCCAAATTTCAGCCTTCTACCTACACGGGAAGTTGGAGAATTAGTGACGTTGGAAAGTTCAATATGGCGGCCGACAGTGGTGTCATACCAACGAAATAAGTGCGGATATCGGTTTCCATTAAAAGTTCAAAATGGCGGCTGACAGTGGCATCATACCACCGAAATAAGTACACAATTTCAGCCTTCTACCTACACGGGAAATTGGAGAATTAGTGACGTTTGGAAAATTCAATATGGCGGCTGACAGTGGCGTCATACCACTGAAATAAGTACGTACATCGGTTTTGGTTAGCGCAGGGAAGCCACTTACCAAATTTCGTGAAGATGGTGACATAAATAAGAAAGTTCAACATAGCGGACGTTGTCAACCGTTATGACCGTTACGTGTAGAATTTCGAAATGTAACCTGCTTAATTTTTGTAAGTAAGCTGTAAGGAATAAGCCTGCCAAATTTCAGCCTTCTACCTACATGGGAAGTTGGAGAATTAGTGATGAGTCAGTGAGTGACTGAGTGAGTCAGTCAGTCAGTCAGTCAGTGAGGGCTTTGCCTTTTATATATATATATATATATATATATATATATATATATAATACTGTGCTCACACATACATACTGTATATGTATTGATTATTTGCGTGTGTTCAGGATCAGTGAATGTTTAGCAGCACTGCATTCGGCTTGCATCTTACATCATGTGCGTGTATATATAATGCGTATTTTAAATGCTTGCCTTAACGGCATGCTTGCTGAACCAAGTATATCTATCTATTAGGGTAACCAGATTTTGCTTTTAAAAGATGAGGACCAAGGACAGGGATATAATCAAAACTTTATAGATGTCTTCATATACTATGGATCTTTATTCATTTTTCTAATCTGATGATTTTAAATGTATAAGTTTATATTCAACTACTTTGTAACCTTTTTAAGGACTTGTAGGGTTAGTATTTCTCCACTATAATGACAAAAAAGGAAAAAACAAAAAAACTATAAAAAAACTACTATTTTAAAACTAGACAAGTCTGCATTGGCTTTAACAATGATCTTTTTTTTTTGAGATATGAGATAATCTGTCCTCTTAAAAATGCCTTCAAAGTTTCCCAGAGTATTCTTGCAGAGACCTCTGAGGATGCATTTGTCTCTAAAAAAAAATCAATTTGCTTGGATATAAAGTCTGTATAGCTCTCATCAGCTAATAACAGGGGGTTAAGATGCCAGCTGAGAGATGAGAATGTGGGGCATAGTGATGTGAGCTTCATGATCAGAGGGGCATGGTCGGAAATTACAAAAGTGTTGTATATGCAAGATTTGATTGTGGGCAGGAAACTGTTATCTATAAAGAAATAATCAATTTTTGTGTAACAATGTTGTACTGGTGAGAAGAAGGAATCTGCCCTTGAGTTTCGATTTAGAAATCTCCATGAGTCTGATAAATTATGATCAATTACAAACTGTGTGATTATTTTTGTGGTATTAGATGTTGTCACCCCTGTAGCTGAAGACCTAGCCAGGACTGGATTTAAAACACCATTAAAATTGGGCAGCAGTAGCTCAGTCGGTAGAACGGGTTGTCCAGCAATCGGAGGGTCGCAGGTTCGATCCTGGCTCCCGGCATGAGAATGCAGCTGTTGTGTCCTTGGGCAAGACACTTAACCTACCTTGCCTGCTGGTGGTGGTCGGAAGGATTGGTGGCACCAGTGTTCTGCAGCCTCACTTCTATCAGTGTGCCCCAGGGCAGCTGTGGCTCCATAGTAGCTTATCATCACCAGCGTGTTAATGGGTGAATGACTGTTGTGTTGTAAAGCGCCTAGGGGGGTTCTTGAACTCTAGTTAGGCGCTATATCAAATACAGGCCATTTACCATTTTTAAAATCTCCTGCCATTATAATTTTGTGTTCAAGCTCGATACAAATACATTTTGAATAAAGCCTGTATCATCCACATTGGGTGTGTAGATATTTATCAAAATCATTTTACAATTAAAAAAATTACCCATCACCATCACATAACGCCCTTCAGGATCAGATACTGTTTTTCTTTTCTTGTAACTGTTTCTATGAGATCTTGTAAAACACTTTCAACTTTTAGCTACATCCTATGTATGAAAATGTGCTATAGAATAAAAATGTTGATGTTGTAAACCGGTTTACTTGCATTTGTGTGATTTTTTTTCCCTTACAGATTCACTGTTTTAGGACTCCACTTGGGATATTTGACCGTTTCAAGTATCTTTTAAAAAGAGATAATCATGAAAAAGTCATGAGTGGAGTAGAACCTTTTGTGGGAGCAGGACAAAACAGAAGGGATGTAAATTTTGTCAGGACTGACCTGAATCAGATTTGAAAAATAGGTAAGGTGCAAACCTTTGTTTCAAAGTACAGAACTGTTGAAGCACCAACATGAATGTTGTGTCCTATGGTGTTTGTCCCATGACATGGTACATTCAAAGGAGACATTTTCTGAATAAACATGGCCCAAAAAAGTGCCAAAAAATACAATTCAACTGAAAAAAGAAACAACAAAATGAAACCATTGAATGGGCTCAAAAAGATTATACGGTAGGATGGACACTATTGCTCCTAGAGTTTCCTGATAAGAAGTCAAAGGGCACCCGTGTGCAAAACTGCCCTCTAAATTCAAATAATACAACAACAAATTTAAGATAAGCTCCCCATCAAACTTGCAGTTCCATCCCGACACACCTGCAACAAACAAATATGCCTTAGCTCACAGTATTAACATGCACAAAACCCACCCCCTCTACATCCAAAGACAACATGCTCCTGTTTCGTAACATGGTCAATAGTACTAGAAATGCTGTAAAGTTTTGTCATAGAATATTAGTTAAAGGTAACAGAAGGAAGCTGACATACATCTGACAGAGATGGAGCTTTGTAGCTCCACAGCACATGGCCCTTAGAAGTCAATCCATCATGTAATGGAGAGACAAACAGAGGACGCCAGCAAACAAAGTCTTCTGAGTTAATGTGAAAAGGAACACCAATGCTTTAACTAAAGTAGCCAAGCTGTGAACATTCAATTAAAACAACTAGATTGCCAAGTAAATCGACAGATTTGCAAGTCCTCATTTGGATGGAGAAGTTAAAATATATTTGAGAGTATAGCTTGTTATCACAGTGGGAATACACTCATAAATATAAAGTGAGAAATATCCTCCACAGTTTGTTCAGATCATTGAAGGATATGCTTCCAAAGCCCTGATAGAGCTTTAAACATGCTGGATAAAGGAGAAAAGGCTGCAACAACTTTGGCGTGTCTTTGTGAGAGGATTCATCAACTTGTGGGCTTTTGAAGTGGATGTGGAAAAATAAGCCAACAAATTTGATGACCATGCAATTATCAAGGGTCTAGGATGCACTGAACTGTTGTTTGGACTATATACACTACTAGCAGATTTCCCAGTGGTTTCGCTCACAGAGTGGAAGGGAAAGATTTGCGGCTCTCATGAGGCAACGGCATTAATGACCCAATTCTATGATAGATTTGCCCCTGCATTTAAAATGTCGGCATAAAGCCAGACTCCTCAGGAGCAGCGGTGGTGCCAAACGATGCCATCTAAGAACACAAATTGTATTTCCTAATGTTCTGTAGAAAATGAGTTGAATGTGGATTTGCGCCAGAAATAAGAGACAACAACGGTTCAGCTGGATGGCTTAAACGTGTTAATTTCACCTTGCCGTCTGAACAACACATCCCACGTGACTCAAATTTAACCCTCTGTGCTTGGCAGTATTCACACATGATGTCCACTTCTCCTATTGTAACTTTTGGATGTAGGCAATAATCTTTTTCAATGTTATAATTGAATCCTTCCATATACAGACCTTGACGCCTATGTGACATGGTAGCCTGTGAATACTGCATCCGTCAAATTCGATACTGTTCAGCACATTGTTCAGGTGTTTGTGAGGCCCTCAATTGTGATTTTGTAAACATTGATCAGCAAGTCTGCAAGCCTTCTTTCTTGATCTGTTTCTGTCTCACTTTGTCTGTGTAACCTGACTGTTGTGGTCATACGTAATTTCCGTTTCAAACGCTAGTGCGCGAGTGCATTATAATATGTTCTGTGGTCATACATAATTTCCGTTTCAAACGTGAAAAGAATTTTATATATATACAGTATATGGTATCTTTCAAAGATGGGAGAGAAGTCCCACAGCCAAGGAAAAGTTACTTGCCATAAATGTTTAAAAAATTGATTGGGTTCTTCATTTTCTGTATTCTCCCTAACCCCACAAAACCAACATTGTTTCTTCTACTTCTGTCTTCTAATTCCCCTGATTCAGTGACAAGATTAGTCATTTCTCCTGTATTTGAATGTTTTTATTTTGTTGCATCACAGCAAAGGTTCGATGTCATTAAAAATTGATGTTGCTCAGCATTTACTTTAGAAATATCCTGGCAGATTATACCAAAACATGTTGAAATGACCTTCTTATATTGGCCTCTTGGTCAGTCATGAGTAAGTTTTAAATTGTCGCAAAAAGTGGCCAAGTTGGAATTGCCAAGATCTTCAACGTCCATGTGTGGGAATTTCCTCAGTGGTCTATAGACACTGCCTTGATACACTGTATTTAATGCTATAGCAAGTCACATATGTGTTAGATTTGTGAAAGACTTAAAATTTTGGGAAGTTGTTTTGTAAAAAAATTAAAAATAATAAAAAAATTAAGCTTTTCCAAGCAGCCAAGCTTTCACACTTAGGAAAGGAGACTGTCATATAAAGCCATATTTGTTGATCCACCAAAAGCAAGAGTGCAGGAACAAGGAGAACTGGATACATGGGATAACTTCATTAGTGGGAGCATCTGTTCCTAGACCATTACTCTTTCTGCAGTAACATATGACAGATTGTGATATACAGTAGGTAGTAATCTTTGGAGATTTGCAGATGTCACCAAAATTAGAGAGAGAAAAATCTCAAAAGATAGCAAAAACAATCCAAAAATACCTAGTCAATCTTCAAAATTGATTTAACACTTGGAAGATGCATTTTAATGTACAGAAGTTGTACATGCAAGAGAGTTTAAGTGTTGAATATAAACCAGGGGTTGGTATATTCAAACATTATCTTGCAGTAGCACTAGACATTGTGCAAACAACAACTACGTTTCCTTACCAAGTGTTTTGTGACGCTGAAGGCCATGTCCTACTCTGAAAGGCTAAGAGAATTCAATCCCTTTAGTCATGAGCAGAGAAGGGTTCATGGTGAACTAATAAAGGTCTATAAAATTGATCTAGAGGATTTCTTTCATTCAAATAGTAAACCATGCACACTAGCAGACATCAGTGGCATTTAACGCTAGACTTAACAGGGTCAGTGAAAAAAATGTGTAATTCCGGCCCACCTTAAATCCCTTCGCACCTCTCCGTCTTTTACAAGTACTATAAATTTACACTGGCTGTTACAGACACAAATCAAATGTATGTTTTTATTGTATAATATTAACAAAAAGAGCAGCTCACTGCTCTAAATGGTAAATTTGCCCGGGAGCTGGTTTCGAACTCACGACTTATTCGGCAGTTCTAAGCACAGCACCACAGAAGCTGTTGTATCATACTTACACCTTTTGTGAAAGTGTTCATTTGATATTTGGTGATCAGCCTTCACATATTATACAGTTAATGTCTACATTTTGTTATTTATTACTAGAACATGAAAATCTTTTCTGTTTTAACAATGTGTTTACATAGATTGTTGTAGACACAAAACACACATCAAATTATTTCCCCTTACAATTCTGGGTAGCTCACTCCCAGATAATCAATCAAGGCAGGAACTGGGAGAACTTCTTGCCCTTTCTGAGTAGGTGGGGCGATGGTATAGCAGGCTGCTTACTGCTTATCGACACATTTAGAAGACAAAAGACGCTGACAGAGAGGTGCGAAGGGATCTAAGGTGGGCCGGAATTATGAGTTTTTTCATTGGCTCTAGCAATTCTAGTGTTAAGAAGGAAAGACCTTTTCACAGAAAGACAAATTACCAAGTTATGTACTTGGAATTATGTGGAAACCTTATTAGCCATATTAACTAACTAAATAAATAGACTTAATTGTCTCCTGTTGTTGTCCAACTACTTATGTTTGTACAGTATGTTGTTATTTCAGGACAAGACCGGAAGGAGGTTCATATTGCTGAACTTGTTGATCTAGTATATTGAGCACTGGCTAAGGTCATAGCGTCATTTAAGACAGAGAGAAGACATCATCAAGTAAAAGACACTATGGAAGAAAATGCAGTGCCTATATGCAAAGAAAAACAGGAAAGAAAAGAGGAAATAGTAGATTATTTGATTCTAAATGTTTATTGGAAGAGCAGGAACCTAACTCATTGTTTTGAGGTGTACAAACCCTTTATTACATCTAAGAATTGAGGGTACAGTATATTGGTGTACATTAGCCAAGTAGAGGTCTACTCATTAGTCATCTGGTAAGAGGAGTCATCAACTATTGTAATTGTTTTACATCCCATTCAGAGTTACAGCATATTAAACACACATTCATAAATAACTCATAACTCATTTAAAATCTAAAAGAAAAAGATAAAAAGTGTAGACAGACAAAGCACTTTGCTGCTGAATAGAAGTACACAGTGAAAAAGAAATAGCTGTTATGTGTCTGTGAAACATTTTTATCTGCCAAAATAATGTTACTGCTGACTGGATATTGCCTTTTATTAATCATAGTCTTATCTCCTGGATTACTATCAGATATTCTGTAAATGCATGAAGTTATTGATTTCTAAAACTACTGTCAGTGGAAAGCTGTCACCATTGCTGGATCACCTTGAATCTCAGTAAAATGGCCCATTTTTAAAATGTTAGGGAATGCATGAAGCATGTCAATGTGGCAGTAGTTCAGATCAACTTTAGATAAAAATGTCATCTATGAGTTAGTAGTCACTGGACACCTTGCAGCAAGATTGACCTCACTTTAAAAATAAAATTCAAATATAAAGCCAAGCCCAAAATATTTTGATCATAGTTTGTATTCTGTATCTTGAATTGACAGTTTCATCCTCACCAGCTCCATATGAAGGCATTTATCAACAAGCTGGCCTTGTATTTACATCAATAATTAAATTCAATATATGAGCTGCGATAATGTGGTGCAGAAAGGAGCATTACTATACATCACAAAATATTATAATTAGTCTATCTGTAATATATCTGGCCGTGAACCTAAAATCCATTTTTGGCAGAAAAGTAGCTTTTGTTTACTTATTTTGCCAGAATTGAAATTGGACCAAATGCTTACATTTCCTTATTTTTGACCTTTAAATTGAAATAGATACAGAACTGCAGTTAGCATCTCGATGTATCCTTCCAAAACAATTACCAAATCTTGTTCAACTGTAGAATTTATGATAACTCACTCTGTTCTGGCAACCCACATGTGTTTCCTTTATTTAGTCAGTTTACTATGTATAATAAAGCATTGTCTGCTTGATAAAGACAATTCCCAGAGCATTGATAGATGGCCTTTGCTTTCAGGTCCAGGATTGATTTGGGTTATTATGACTCTCTGAAAAGAGCCCTCAACCTCACAAAGGTAGATACTGTAAAACATATTTTGAGGAATGACATGACCGTGTATTTATAAAGTGCTAATCACAAACAAAAGTTCCCTAATATGCAAACGTATTTACTTTTAAGTAATGATAATGAAGAGCTCATGTGCAACTTTGTGCAAGAATGGTGAGAATGTGATTGGATTATCGTTGATAGTTTGCATTTTCGTTAGGTAGTCTGGTTGTATTACCTGTGAATATGTGGCTGAATATTGTCTAAATTATTTTTTGCCTATCTATGCAGTAGGCCTTTATATCATTACATATGCTAAATAAATCACCCAAGGATACCTTTTAAATATAAAAATGTTTAGCAAGGTTAGTGGTACTGATGTGAACAGAAATGTTCTGGACTTTCTTTATAGTAAAACAACATGTACTTACCTGATGCTTCTTTTAAATCATCTGCTATACACTGTAAAAAATTTATTTTCGTATGGAAAACCTTAAAAAAGTACAGAAAAAGCTGCTAAGCATTTGCCCAAAATAGATGCACAGGGGTTTTTTAGACATATGTCCATGGCAATCTTTATAAAGACTTGAAAATGTTAATGGTAAAATACTAGGTGAATCTTTAAAAAAACTGCGCAGGTGTTCAAGTAACATCTAAATTAAGCACACAGAAGGAGCACTCACTACTTTCTGCTAATTTTTCTTTATTCTCAGCCTGCTTTTCTCTTCAAGAGTTCCCCATTTGCAATGGCAGGTGTTCCCTTCTGTGACTGAGACTATCCAGAAATATGAAATTCATATGACTGAGGCAGGGAAGAGGATTTTTTGGGGTGAAATTTTAACTTGTAAAGCTCCCAGCAACACAAAGGATAAGTAGTCAGTCAGATTTAAAAGACTTACCAGTACATCTATATTAAAACACAAATAAAAGTATTTTTAAGAAAACCATTGCACTGTACAAAAAGTACAGCAACAACGTCATTTAGTGATAGGCATAGCAAAACCAAAATTCTTATAATGCTGTATTCATAAAAATAATATTCATGTGTACAGTATGTAGTTATTGAGTCCTGTACTAAGAAATACATTTTAGAGTTGTGGCTATATAATATACCACTGGCATTTCTCTGAGCTTGTGATTTGCATTGGCTGAATATTAAAATGAATAATTACTATATCAGACTTTTTGCAATAGATTTAATGATATATATATAGATGTGAGTCAAAATAATGTCTACATTTCAGCCAAAAAATGTTTTTTCTTCTCCATTAGCAAACATCTGCTTGAATATTTTGCATTATTTTTCATTTCTTAAAGTGGAACAAAAAGTGTTCTCTAATTTAATGTAATAGCTTACCTATATTTCAGTTTTACTTCCCTTATTATGAATGAATGTCTCTTACATGGTGCAGTAGTCAGTGTTGTGTCCTCATGAATCCACTGCCCTGTATTACCAATTTAGAGTATGTACGGTTCCTCCATGTTTGCATGGAGTTTTCTCTTCATACTCTTATTTTGCTGAGACGTGCAATGGTGATTCTGTGTTGGCCCTGTGTTGGTATGTGTGTGAATAGGACCTTTAAAAAGCCAGAACTATACAGTATACTGCCTGATGATGTTGGGATAGGCTTTAGCCACCATGGCTCTGAATAAGAATAATTAGGTTTCAAACGGTTATGCCACAATAAAGCTAGCAGACCACTTCTGAACATGAAGCTGAACCATCAAATTACATGAAATGGCAATGTCTGATAAGGATGATTAGTGAAAAATTGAATTTGCAGGAAAAAAATCAACAAATCAAAAAACAGGAAAATGCAGTTGCTAGGCAACAATGCTAAGTGGCTTTTCATATAGTGAGTTCTTTGTGGAGGACACATAGTAATGTGCATGATGGCGTGTTTTGGTGTGTGTTCACGTTGAAAACACATTTATATAAAAACACATTAAAATCACATTTATATAAAAACACACCGCACCTCCACAATGATTTGAATGACAAGCATGCATAAAATTGATTTTACTGGTTTGCAGGTCATTACAAGCATTACACCACTGTGGAAAAAACACAAGTAAACAATAACACGTGAAACAGTCTTATTAAGGAAGCAATATGCCTTGTTTTCTACACAAAAAAACTTTAAAACCCTCTCAAGAGCTCTTTTAAGTGAGTTTGGCATTTTAGAATTGTGAAACTGCCAGCGATATTAATTTTAGTGTCATTTTCACCAAACTGTACACACATTGAAACATCCATGTTTTGCTCATCACAAATCACTGCATTTTTGTGATTAACAACTTCCAGCAGTATCTGTTTGTTATAATTTCAGCTTCACAGTGAGATTAAAGTTATTTAGCGATGTGTTAGTGCAATCAAACTCATAACTCACCTTTACTGGCAAATGAACTACAAAGTTAATTAGCAAGGAATTTACTTAGTGTGATTATTTGTATTTTAAAACAAGTGATTTTGCTCAGACTCAAGAACTATGCATGTATTAAGCAATCCTTCTATAATGGCAACCTTTAGGATTTGTGCATTTGCAGTGTATATACCAGTAGTCAGGAGAAACAGACTGTATTAAAGCAGTAAAACCTATTAACAAAATAGGTCAGGTTATTTAAGGAAGGCAACTTATATTTATGAGCAAAACAAAAGCAAACTGGTCAATCTCCATTTGGTTTTCTATAATATACTGTTTTAAGGAGATTTTTTTTTCAAATATTCGTGTTACTTAAACAAATGTTAACTTTATTGATTAAGTCTCAGTTTAATTTTAACAATTATTACTTTTTTGTGACTATGACTTCTAGTTATTTAACGCTGCTTTGAGACAGACAAAGATCAGTGATGAAATTTAAGATGCTGTGTAACACTGTTGACTGGGAAAAATGTTATCCAGAAATCTGATGTCCTATAATTACGAAGCAGTATTTTACAACAAAAAATTAACAGCATAAGCCCATCCCTTATAATTCCCTAAATCTCTGGCTGTTTGCATAGATGGATAGTCAGGCATTCAATAGAAATAACAAATAGCATTGGTGGTATCTAAATATTTAATCTGTGTACATATGTTGGATATGCACACAGATTTGCTAAATACAGAAAAAAAAATTCAACTCTGTCAAATGTTATTTCTAAGTCCAGAAGTAAGCAGAACTCTGGAAGCTCACATGCTGCAGTAGTGTATAGTTTGTCAGATCAAACAGCTATTAAAGGCTATATTATGCATGTCTAACTTTAATATTTAAATACAAAGAGGACTGTTTGACTTATGTTAGGTAGATTGCCCAGAGGGGACTGGGCGGTCTCTTGGTCTGGAACCCCTACAGATTTTATTTTTTTCTCCAGCTTTTGGAGTTTTTTTTGTTTTTTCTGTCCACCCTGGCCATCGGACCTTACTTATTCTATGTTAATTAATGTTGACTTATGTTTATTTTTTATTGTGTTTTCTATTTTTCTATTCATTTTGTAAAGCACTTTGAGCTACATTTTTTTGTATGAATATGTGCTATATAAATAAATGTTGATTGATTGATTGATTGATTGAATCCATTTTGGTCTTCTGCTATTACAGAAGGATAAGTAGGAAAGTTACCCTAATGGGTTTTTATTTTTCTTTAGAAAACAGTAATTGGTGTCTGGTGTAATACTTTTGGCAGTATATTATCTTGTCTGGCCTCTTTAAACACAGCTAGCAATAATGATGATAATTTAGCAGACATCTTTTTAGAAAATTCTACTGGATAACCATCCAGGCTTGCAGCTTCCCCATCTTCTAAGGCATCAACTGCTTTTTAAATTTCAGAGAGCCTGAATACTGTATTCGGCTCCAGCATCAAGCTGTGGTATTTCTATTTTATCAAAGAAGTCTTTCCCATGAGCTTCAGTTTCTTTTGTTTTTGTAATCAAATATTTATTAAAAGACACAAAATGCAATGTCTTAAAATATCAAATATCAGCTTTACCATGTGATAAAAATAACAACCACTGAGCTTCACTTTAATTACACTCCAAAGCATACAAAGTCTTATAACATTCCTTAAATATGTTGCTTATTTGTTTGTGTTTAGTGATTTTATCTCCAACTGCATTATTTATTTATGCAATTGTGTACCAAACTTACATTTTATGCATTTTCTGAACTAAATTCTCTTTAGTCTTTCCCTCATGTTCATAATGAGAGGGGTATGATTGTAGTAGTAGTTCTGCTTCCATTATTTTCAAAAAATTTTATTCTTTTTGTAATGACAACTTTTTTTATGTTGCTCACAACTAAGACTTGTTACGTATTTCTGATCAATTTTAGAAATATCAATAACTAATTTCTGAAGTCTTCCCAGTTGCAGTTTTTGTTTTGCATGAAATAGATTATTTGACCCCTCATATTTTTTAAGTGCTTCTCAAATTATTCCTGTAGATATCTCATGTGATATACTGTATTAATTTCTAACATAATCTCCATCAACTAATATTACTGGTCTTAGAAGCCAATTGCAAGTTAAACTAGTAGTGCTTAATGTGATATAATTCCAAAATTAGAGAATCATAACAAGACAATAAAATTGTCATTATACCTGCAAGATTTGACAGCATACACTCAGTTATTATCAGTGAGAAAATATTCAATTTATCAGTAATTATGTTGGAGTGACAAGAAAAGGAATATTGTCTCAAATATGGGTGGATGTAACTCCGTAGGTCCAACTAATTGATAAAATGTGAAGTTATTGAGCAGTGGACTTGCAGATGATCTCTCTAAAACAGGGATTAATGTGCAGTTAAATTCTTCTGATTTTATAAGTTTATGATAGCTCATGTTAGCAATTGAAGAGATTAGAAAACAATAATTTACTTTCATTTAGTTTTCTATCAGTATTAATATAACTCCCTTCCAGATTTAATACTTTCTCAATAGCTACAAAACATGTTGTTTTATAAACCAAAATTCCGACCCCTTCACTCTTCCAAACATAGTCAGAATGGAACACCTGTGTACAACCCAATTTCTTTTTTGTTTTTGTTTTGGCCTTTAGGAATACTATAAGCTACTAGAATCCCAGGATTGTAGAGCATGAGCTATGTTGAATTACTGAAAGATGAACTGAAATAAATATTAAAGAGTATTGTTAGAAGTGTTTACAATGATAAAGGAGGTAAATGGGGCGAATGGCAGTGTTTGTTTCTCCGCAAGAATACTGACGCAAATATGGAAGCTATTAGTGGGTAAATTGCACACAAATTTAAGAAATATTCACTTGCACAAAGTACAGTAGGTCCATAGAACAAGTTATCAGGTAGTGTAGTTGACAGCGGCACCTTGGAGAATGTTAAATTTTGTTATTTGCTCTTTTTGATCTAGTTTAGACCGAATGGCCTCTTGTCACCTTAGCATTTTTTATGCTCTTAATCACAGCTCTGGTTTTGAGGGAAACTTGTCAGACAAATTCCAGATGGACAGTTAAACTGCTCAAGCAAAAAACTGAAATAACCATTGTGGTAAATGGCCCGGACACAGACAGACGGACATCGTTTCTTCACCCAACACACTTTTATTTACACTAATTATATTTACAGTTTAGTTCAGTGCACTTCCCAGTGCCTCCAGCACCGATCCCCCAATGTCCAGGCCTCACAGTCCAGATGCCTTTCTGGCCGCCTCCAGTCCTCTCTCCAGCTCCGTCCTTCTTCCACCCGACTTCCGCTACTGAATGAAGGGAGGCGGCCCCTTATATAGGAACCTGGATGGGCTCCAGCTGCTTCCTGGCATTCCTCTGCAGACACGCCCCAGTGTGGCGGAACTGCCGGCTGCGCACCCGGAAGCCCTCCGGGTGTCCCCTGTCTTCTTCTCCCAGGGTTCCGGCTCCAGGGTTGTTCAGGCACCAAGGCGCCGCCTGGCGGTGGTCACTGGCCCCTACAGGGTTGGGCTTCCCCCCAATACAACCAGCGCGGTCGCCCCCTCGCGGTCTGGAGGAGGTACAAGCCCTCCTCCGGTCCTCCTGGGCGTCCCGGCTGGGCTCCACCCCCAGCTGGATGCCACACCATATATTTACAATGAAAACTGTACATTAAGTGGTTCTTGTTATCGTTAGTTACATGGATATGTGAATGTTAGTTGGATTGTGAAAGGCATTCACAAATACTCAGAATTCTGGTTTGTGCAGGCCTATCTAACACTTTATCTTTCCTTATGTAAAATACTCTCAGCATTTTATATATTTTCTGAGTTTATATACTTTGTTTTTTTTAATACTTAACAAGGCTTCAAAATTAGATCTCAATTGTGAAGTATTTAGAGCTTTGGCTGTGAGTACTGGAGGGTGATAGTCCTCTTGGGAACGGGTGGCACTAATTTAAGATGTCCCTACCCGTATCTCTATTATCACGGTAAAGTATAAAAACTATTAAATGCTGTAAAAATCACTCTTGCACAAGACTGATGTTATTTTCATTAACCCAATAAATAAGTGTCACAAGATCTGTTATAATATTTGATCTAAAATAATTTATAAAATTTAAATTTAAAATGGCTTATATTACTTTAAACATTCAGTTAAATTAAAGATTAAAATTCAGTCAAATGCAGAATTAGAAAGAGTATCAAAAATAGTCCAATATACCTAAAAAGAAGGTATTTTATAAAAAAGTAAATAAAAGGGGAATAAAATAAGGATCATTGGTGCAACCCAGAGGAGTGATTTAACCTCAGGTCCCAAAACACACTTTAAGATTAGGGCTATATTTAAATTTAAGATTAGGACAGGGTCTCAAAGGTTAAGATTAGGGTCAGGGAGGGAGATAGGTGCTAAGTTATGGGTTATGGAATGGGGAAGGGTATCCTCAAAATTAGAAAGCCACCAATGCACTAAATCTTTTGCTGATTCTGTGGTTAGGTGTTTGAGTTTCCCGGTACTCTTAGCAAATCAAAAGTTGGGTTCGCCAGAGCATTAGGGAATTGTACAATCAAATAATTAACTCTGTGTACATTCTCCCTAATATATGGCAGGAATTGTTAGAGTGGAATCTGAGCAAAATGTATTAATGCTCTTGGAAAAACTTTTTGATGGCTCTGGAATAATGTTATATATTCCATTTGAGGAGTTGATGGATAGTATATATTCTATAACCCAGCAATAATAAATACCCTTTGAAATTGGGGTTCTACTTTTCCCATGTACTGAATTAATCTAGAGATAATGAATGAAGGAATTACTTCAATTTGAACCCCATGAAAATATTTTAACCCCTTTAATTTTAGCATATTATCATCCTCTATGACAAGGCATTGTTCAGAAAAGATTGGATGCCACTGAGAAAAATATTTCATATTCATTTTAGTTATTAGGAGAGAATCAGAATTGATATTGTCTACTGAAACAGTTTTATAATCATATTCTTTCATAATCTTAGCTCCTTGTTTATTAGGCTTTTAAACCTTCTTTGTTGTTTTCTTGTTATTTTTATTTTGCCTCTTGGTGCATCTGACACTCCCGAACCTGGCTGTACTTAAGACTGTACACATACCTGTTCAGGACCAGGAGTCAAGGCACAGTCACCTCCAGCAGATACTTTTATTTGCTGTTATTGTTGAGGTAGGCACCACGGCTCCTGATCCCATGGAAGGCTCAGTGACACATGATGCAGAATTTATACCTTTGGCTGTGTTTTAACTTTCAGTGTATTTTTGTCTTTAGCCAAAACTATCTGGAAAAAAAGTCTTTGTCAGTCACTAAGCTATAGTTTTATCTTTTCAGATACTGTATTTTATGGAGTTTCATTCATGATTAGCCATTAATGTAAAAAGAAAAACATCTTCCTCTTAGTCTTTGGCTATTTTTATTCAAATGGCTTTCTGCATAAATCTATTATTGTTATTACCTGTGCCAAGTTGTTGGAAGGTGTCTGACAAAGGTTACAAGGCAGCAGTAGATTATCATATGGGACTAAGACATGAAATGTGAGAATCTGGAAATTAAGAGTACGATTTAGCCATATACGTAAAGTCCTGAATTGAGGAAGGAGACACAATGGCTACAGTAAATCTTAAACTTTAACACTGTGCCTTTAAATTTGAAAACCTAAGGCATAGTTTTGAAGGCAGAACACCTTCATTTCAATGTACAGACTTATCTTCTTTGTTTTATATTATCTGTCACCTTGGCTGCTGTGATCCGTCAGCATAACATGTCTGACCTTTAACAAATGATCCTGCAATACCTAGTCATAACATTCAAAACTGGCCATTTTTATCATCAAGGCAGCAAAACCATACATAAATATTTAGTCTTCCGTGACTAAAGCTTCCTTCAGCGGAAAGAAATGAATAAAAAAAATCATTGACTGTGGTGAGTCCACGTTGCATGCATAAGGATTGGAACAGATAAAGCATTCATTTGACTTGTCCTACAACAGCAGTATAGATATGATTTATTATACATTTCCTAAAAGTAAAAAAAATAAATAAAATGCATTCTTTCATAGTATCTCCTGGCAGGGCCTTTCACTTGTCACTTTCTTTACAGATAAAACTGACAGGACATTTTTCTTTAATATCTAATGGCTTGCTACATTACTGAAATGTGGCACCATCAGTAATAATGTTAGTACATTAAATACATACTTCTTTTGTCGTAGGGCATTCCTAGCATGTCCCCCAGAGCTAGCTTAGATTTAAGAGTATTCCTTTTATCTTCAATGTTTTGTTCTTAGTGCGTATGTGCAATATATTGTACATAAAGAGTAAAGGGAAACAAGCAGTATGGGAACATAAGTAAAATAATAAAAATAACAGGCGTGCCTGGTATGACTTTCCATACATGTGATTTTAGAATTATAATATTGCACACCAATATTTTATTATGTGAAATTAAACTTGGAAGAATATATTTTGTCATTTGCCAGTGTTGCAATTGGGGCTCAATAAAATAATTTGTATTTGTTGTGAAGGTAAATCTCAAAATGCATTTACAATTCAAATACCTTTGACAGGTATGATTTGATTTGTTTTTGAATTATGTCCACAAATGTGCAGACACATACAGACATACAGTACATTGTTTCAAAAATGAACATGCTATGTTGAGGATGTCTAAATAAATTTATAAAACCAAAATGTCAAAATTTACAGTTCTTTCCCTGTGTTTGTGTCATATAGATAAACACCTATACAATATCCATGGAATGAAAAAAAAGTAGATTTTAGTAAAAAAATAAAAGCATAAAAGTCCCAAATTGTATGTTCCAAAGTGAGAATAAATTACTTATAAATGAGAGCAGATGACTTAGTCCTCTGTAGCTTATTTGTTTACTCAGGCTCTTCCAGTGTCATATTTCACTTGTTTGCCAAACAAGACAATGTATGCACTTTGACATCATAAATTAGTCTCCATCACTTTTAAGGAAGCCATCCTCGCTTAATGACTTATACAGTATGTATATAGCCTTATTATACAATTTTGTAAAATAAAATGTAAAACAATGCTTTTACATTGCATGTTTTGTTGTTTATCTGAAATGCACTTTTTTATTGAGTTTGGAATTTTATCTTCCATTCCAGTAACTTCTTCATGCTGCCTGAAGAAAGCAAGTAAAATAAAATTCTCAAATATACTTTGCCCAATTTAGAGTTCCACAGTAAATGATTTTGCTAATAGCTGCTTCAACAAGTGAGGTCTTGATGTAGTACTGTCTCCGGTGACCCTAACAATTGTTAGTCCACTAATCCCATTCAGTCATTTTGAAACATCTATCCATCAGTGACATACACAGTCCTTTTGATAAGTAGTGGCTCACAAAGAAGGGGAAGGGGTATTTTACATTTTAACCCCCAGACACAAATTAGTGTGTTATTAATGTGACTGAAAATTTGGATGTGACATTAGGGGTGTTACAATGTTCACAACCTTGCCAAAATATTTGTCCATGATTGCTGATTATTTTAGATTATCAGGGAACACACTACTCCCTCTCCACTGCTCATACTGTATGCTTCATTTTCCTAATTTAACAGAAGGAGCAAATAAAGGAATTCCCATCTAATTACATGAAATTCCAAATGGAGTTTAACAGCAAAAGTTCACATCATATCACTACAACTTAAATGCTATGCATAAACACTTTATTTTTATGCTGTATGATTTTTAACTTAAAGGCAGAAAGAAAACACACAGTTATGGAACACTGTCATTGTATGATTCTACAGAATGAACACCATTTTCAGTTACAACAGTAGCTTTGAACTTACAGAATTTCAAAAGTTTGTTATTTCAGAAGATTACAACATTAGAAAATTAGATCAATCTAGATGAGAACATGCCATTCAGCCCAACAAAGCTTTGCCAGTCCTATGCATTTAATTCTTCTACAAAAAAACACTGTCTTGTTTTGTAAGTCCCTAAATATTTAATTCTTAAGAACATTATATAATTATGACAATTCTAGCTGTGCTACCCACCTTTGACGGGTTTCAAATCTAAGTAATCAACGTAGACCTCAGAATTAACATTTGCTCTGCATCATGCAATGCATATGTCTCTGTTATATGTCATCTGGTATGGGATTAGTAAAAACAGTGTTAATGTCTGTGATGCGGCATCAATTGGAATTACAAATGCAATGCATAACATTTAAAATGTTTGCACATTATAATCTAATAGGATTGACAAATGCAATGCATATATCTCAGATATATGCCATTTGGTAAGGGATTTATAAAAGCAGTGTTAATATTTGTGATGAAACTTCTGTCAGAATGGCAAGTGGAATGCATCTGCATCTTTTGCAAACATAGAATCTGGATGTACACACAGACAGACACAAAGACATAATTTTATCAAGGTGGAGTTTACTATTAGCAAGTATGTCTACTACTTTGTGTGTGGTTATCAATAATGGAATACAAAACATAATAAGTAACTGCAAATCTCATCTATATAAATACTTTCCTGCTTAATCTAAACAATTACTTTTATAATCGTCTCAGTTTCATCAGTTTTTACATCTCACATATCCAAAACCCAATAAAACACTCCTGAATTAAGTCAGCAATTTTCACGTAACTCATTATAGTTGACAGCTGTGCACAATAACATTTACTTGCCAAAAAGAAAATGATATTTTGACCTCATCCATGATCTCCTAAAGAAGCAATAATAAAATAATTTGGTGTGGTCTATGACATGCCAGAATTCTACAAAACATGGTTAATAACAAACTGAGCTGTCAAGATATGAGCATACTTTGTGACCAGTTCTGAAAATTCTTTGAACTTACAATATTGACAAGATCTTAACTCTCATTATGTCCCTTGTTTGCTACCTTCTGCCAGCATTAGACACCAGAAAGCTGTCCCATTCTTTTACACAATTTCATTATGTTTTTCCACTCGACACATGCACATAAATCAGGAGTTGTTCACCATTTTTAAAATGAAATGCTTTTCTGTTTTTATAATATCTCACAACCCTCCTTAAAAATAAGTGAAGGCTTAAAACAGGACAACTTGTCTTTTACCATTGATTTTATATGCAGCTACTAAACTACAAATATTTACAGTGATGAGATTTTTTCAACACTCCTCCCACAGCACAACCACAATGCAACCCCCAAGTTAAGAACAACTGGCTTAAATGATCTTATGGGTTTTGATGATTCCTATATGCCCTATTAAACTTCACAAGGGTTCAAAACCAGCCCATGGCCACATCCTGACTTCCTCAGCAAGCATGTCCACACATACAGGCTGTGAAAGTGTTAGCACTAGTGACTTAGTCGATATCTTACTATACCTCAAATGGAGGATGTGTTATTGTTTATAAGCTTCTTAACCACATTTTTGCCATTGGTTTACTTTCCTGTTTTATCTTCTGACCCCCGTTCTTTTCAAGACTGAAATATTGGAATTTCTGCAAACTCTAGTCCACAGCTTGTGCATTACTTGCCATTCAGTGGGCTATTGACTACCACTCCAAAAGTAACAACTAAACTGCTATGCTACACAAACTACAATTATTTACAAATGACAAAAAACAGTAGCAATACGCTAACTTTAGTTACACAATTATCTTTCTTATAAAATACAAATCTACTAGGCTTCTTGTGGTTCAAATAACAAAGAGAAGGTTTTGCTGTATTACTTAAATTTTGGATGATTTTCTCCAAAGAAATTTATTAAAGTTTGGGGCTTCATATCTATCTACAGCCATTAAACAAGTTGCAGCTTCACCTCTGTCAATGTGGTGTACTTGCTGAAAAAAACAAAAACATTTCCAGTGTGGTGATGTCCTTGTTAAAGACTTCACTTCATTTCCATAGATAGTAAACAGCAGCTTTAACCAGGCCTGTTACTTATCTCTGCTTTTTCTCTACTTGTTAAATCAAAAAGAAGGCCTGCTAACCATACCCTTATTCACAGCTGGCCATCATTATTACTGTTACTAGGCAATGACAGCTGCTGGTTGTTTCTAGGCAACACTGCTGCTGCACATTTGCCTCCCTGCATTGCTGGTACTGCAACCTCATCTTCTTTTCTTCAAACTCAGGACACTACATCTGTAAGGCAGCAATGCAACTCCCTGCACCACCATGCTACCTTTATAACAATAACACTAACTTTTTAGTGATTTTGTTTTGTATTATTCTGCCTTATGGTGTACTACTTGGCTATATTTGGGCTGTTTATACATAAAAAGAGAGACGAGACGATGACTTTGTCATCACAAGTCCTCTGAATTTACATAAATCCAGATGTTCAATTAAATGAAATAAATAAGTATGCAAAAGTAAAGCAAAATTCAAAGCATTCAGTTAAACTTCACCAGACTGTATTAACACCTTCACAATGCCAAATCTTAAAAACTGAAAAAGGTGCAGTGCAGTATTTGCAATCTCCGCTTCCGCTGACGTTTCCATCTACCACACAAGGCTTGCCAGCTCAGCATTCTTTTAACTAAATTCCTAATTATGGATTTCCTCTCTCAGTGGATTATTGAATGAACATTCAGTAAGTCCCTTTTAATACTATGCTTTGTGAAAGCACAGATGTACTTGGTATGTACTGTTCAATATTTAGATGAGGTGTTTCATTACAAATAGCATTACTAGTCAAAAGTGTCTTGTTATTTTCCAAGGTTGCAGGTAAAGTAACCAAACTAGAGAGCATTGTTTGAATTTACAAAAGTGTGGCTTTTATGAGCAACTAATGTGCATTTTGAGTAAAGGTTGTTTTTTATTAAAAAAACCTTAATTGTAGGAGATATTTTTAATTAACCAAAGATATATCAACAGAAATGCATGGCTGACTGCTTATATTACCCCACTTATGTATTTTATTTTTCTGTTGCTTTTCCATAATAACTGGTTGAGCTCCATCGAAGTTTATTTTGTGTTAGTGTCACAGAATCAACAATATGTCCAAACTGGCCCAACTTATTGAAAGCTTTAGATCTTGGAATAAACTAATAAACTTAAGTTTATATTTTTGAGCTGCCTCTAGTAGTATAACCTTCATAAAAAAAAAACATAGAAGGCAAAATTGATTTACATTAATTGCATACAATTATAGTAAAACAAAGGTTGAGACAAATTTCTGTGTATATTTTATTATTGAAATATGCTTATTTTCATTATATTATGTATTTTTATTTAATGAAGCCTCTTCTTTGAGATCTAAACAGTTTTCTTTTTATTTTTGAGGCCATATCCAATAATTTTACCTTCATATATTATTACATATTACAACAGAAGGAGTTATTATCTATGCTATTGTACTAATGATAGAAGATAATTTTCTGTCCTTTTAGATAGATCAAGAGAAATCAATGCAATTTAAGGACTTTCTGTACTGTGTTTATCAATCAAATAATAACGCAAAACTCAGCACTCAAAAAAACAAGTATCTGTGTGTGTGTCTGTGTATCATGTCGCCATGTCTTTGTTATATGTCATTAATAAAAGGACAAATGTCTGTTTATCTGAGTGTCTGTCCAGTTGCTAGAGAGAGAGAGAGCACACGCTGATACAGACATGACAGATTAAGACCCGAGTGCAGTAATGACACCTCAGCACCACCACCTCAGATGGAATGGAACAGTGTGAGGTTATTTCTGGTGGCTGGAGTGCCAATTCTGCCACCAAACCCCAGGTTTTTACCCATAGCTTGGAGGGCCTACATGCAGGGCTGGGTGAAGATTAACGTCATACCCAGGATGGAGCAATTGCAGGTTAAGGGACTTGCTCAAGGGCCCAACGTAGTAGAGTGACTTTTGGTGTTTATAGGATTTGAACCGGCAACCTTCTGATTACCAGTGCAAATCCCTTGCCTCAGGGCCACCACTCCGTCAGTTGCTAGGTTTAGGAAGAAAATTTTAAAAATAGTCAAAACATGTAGAAGAAGGTTAAAACAATCAAAAATGATAATTAAAATACCAAATCAGGGACTAAATATAAGAAAGGTAGTCTTATGACCTCATTCTGGTGTCCGATGGTATACTCTAGCAACAGCAGCATGGCAATAGCTTTCTTGCATGTGCTCAGACCACTTGAATGACATTTAAAGCCGTAATGCTAATGGACTGATAACTGGATGAGTGACAATAACGATAAATTGACATGCACTTTGGGAAACCAAAACTCCAACAAAACTAGGCTAGAGTCTCTAAACCAGGCTAATGCAGTATCAAACACCATCAGATTTTCCCACAAAAACACTTTAAGTATGATCAGTTCAATGAACAACGGCAAGATAAAGCAGTGAAAAACAGGTGCCGCTATCTGAAGAGGAAAAGGCTGTTAACAAGGGAAAGGGATCAGGAGGGTATTATTATAACTTGTATCAAATAAAGGACATTTGGTCCAAGTTGATCACTTAAATTTTCACCCATTTTACATGGGTGACACAGCTAGTACTAAATGTTTTACTTTTCTGCTTGATTGTTTGTTGTGTCTCAGGTAAGTAACTCGATGCAGGGCAACACTCACAACAGAAATTAACAAGAGTCTGGAGAAAATTCCAATTGACTACTTTATTTCAAACATGAGCTTCAAATATAAAAGAACAGTTTGATACAATCAAAGTAACATTGGCTGGATGTATTATCTTATATGGATATACTTCATACTAAGGCATGGTATTCAACCTTTCAATTGCCAAAATAAAAGTCCTTTTCAAAAGCAGACAAAACAACTAATAAGTCCTATCCTGCACAGTTCTTAATATTTGACATTGTCATAACAGACTTGTAATTAAATTTCAAATGAGTGAATAAAAAGGAATAATCTGCAAATTTTATATAGAGCAACATCTAACTTTATCAGTAACATATCAGGTGTATTTCCTCATAACATTAGAAGAAACAATTACATTTATTTATTTAAAAAAAGATTGACAAAAACTAAATCATGACTTAATAAGGCCATATTTAGTATACTTAATACTGCCTTACAGAACAGCAATATTCCTTGTTCTTTCCTATTGGCAATTGATGATCCTTTATTCCAATGTCTTTATGAATTACTAAACACTTTCAAATGTAAATGTTCCCTCAAAAATCATAAAAATGCTTGCATCTATAAACAATTTTGCAACAGATTTCAGTTTGGATTATGCTCACATCATACAAACAATAATGAACAATAATATGCTAATATGGAATGTTATACTCATTATACATATAAATGCAGTTTATTACAAACTTTACACCACCATTTGATTGTCTAAGCAGTGTGAATGATGCAGACAATGAGTCAGTGCTGGTAAGAAGTTTAAGTTTACTTCTTCTGTGTTTCTTTCAATGCATGCAAATGCCTGCTTGTAGTTTGCCTTTTTTTATTCCCTGAATGTTAATTATGTTGTCCTGCAGGGTTTATTGTTGATTCTGATACTATTTATTATTATTATTATTATTATTATTATTATTATTATTATTATCATCTGATATTGTTATTGTTTATTAGCATTAGGAAAAATGACTAGAAAACAACTTGAACTTTTGCTACTGACATCCATCTTTTAATATTTATGAAATTAAACTACTATTCCCCCATTTTGTATTTACTGTACTTAAGATTCAGATGATGACATAAATCAAAGAGAATTTTCCTAATGAAGAAACTTTCTAATAATTTACTTTAGTTTTGCTGAACCCACTTGCAGCTTAGGGACTATATTTGACAACGGTCTTTTAATTCTTGGATTAAAAGCACTATTAATCATCTGCATTATCCACCTTAGATATAAAGCTAAATTAACATTCTGCTGTGCACCATACAAAAAAAACTATTTCACTTCCCTGTATTGAGAAGACCTATTGCAATGTGTTACTCATAGCTCTTTAATTTTTTCTTTTCACAAAAGGTTATTTTAAATGATATTTTAAGGATCACAGCAAGAACCTGTTGTCCCTGCTAAATTTAAAATCAATTTCAAAATCTTTTTTTTCTGAGTTTTTTTTTTATTGGTTTAGCTTGTTGAAAATATTGATTGTTGTACACTGCATTCACTTTTGTCACAAAATGCAGACTGCCTTATAATTCACAGGATGGCTCAACATTCTGCAGGTGGCACTGCTGTTGGCTATAATGTCGGCTACAGGAATGAACTGTATGGCAATATGAAGGATGCCCCGTCAGTTCCAGCAGTTAGATGAATATTGTTGTGAAATAAATCACAAAAGAATTTCTTGAGCCCAAATAAAACAAAGAATTTCAAGAATTGACTTAGGATTACTTTTTAGATTTGAGTTTTGTTTTCAACCTCTAGCTAAACATTTGAAAACAGATTTGTCTCATTCAGACATAGCATTTTATTTTCAATGGTAGATTGATTTGTTAGGTTATGACAGAGGTGTGTTAGAGTGTAAAAGATTAACATACATATTTTTTCTAATGCAGTGATTTGTACCTTTTTACATCTGATCCACCAATACCTTCTAAAATACTGGTGACTTGATGCATTCATAAATTGTTGAATTAATAATGCAATATTTTTAATGACTTCGCTTGCACCTAAAAAGTATGGTTTCTTTGGTTTATTAATTTGGGATTCCAATTGTTACATGCGTGTAGTCTGACATGTGAAAAATGTACTTAAGTATACAGTATTTAACTTTTTCATGCACTATTTCAGTTAAGGTAAGTATTTTTAAAATACATTTTCTGTGAAGTATGTAATGCATTTTATGTACTGTTTCAATTTACATAATAATTTTAATTAAAAAAAAACTTAATTAATAATATCACTGTTTTACTATACACTATGGCCCAAATTAATTGAACTATAAAATGAGAGTAAAACTAATTTTCCTGGACAAGGATATTAAAATTCAGTCATCATCAGAGCCACTGTGATTTAAATGTCACTTTGGTTTTATTGTTAGGCACTCTTTATTTAATTGTTGAGAATTTAGCAATACATAACCTTTATTTATTCAATTGTGTATTGTGTATTGATTCAATTGTATATCAAATACATAGATTGTTAACCCTTAAAAAAATGATATAACTGCTTTCCAAAATGTTTTTTCAAGCAGACAGAAAATGCAATGCACCTTTTTACTGTGTTATCATTCTGTTTTGTGATTGTATGACATGACAGATTAGCTTACAGGTTTCTGGTCCTAGTAGAAAGGAAGAAATCAACTGTAGGTATATAAGGAAAAGTTCATGGTGAATGCATATAGCTTTTTTTAAATATACACAAATATGTTGATGTTATTCAGAAAGCATCTGAAAAAAGAATTACAATATGATTCACAGCAGCACTTCTGAATTTACTGTATGAGCACTTGGAAGGATTAAAAAACATGCAAGATTGCTGTTTATAGATTTCTTCTCATCTCTTATTTTACAATCAAGCCGAACATTTTAGTTGACAAAATGATTGATCAATTCTGTTTGGAACCTAACTTAGTGGGGTGGATTTTGGGAATTTTTAACAAACAGATCACAAAGAATGAGTGTTGATGGCAGCTCTTCTGATAGCTTAAATGTATCTATTGGTGGCCCCCAAGGTTACTCTTTACCACGTCTTTTATTTAACTTATATATTCAAATGACTGCAGGAGTACACACAAGGACAGACATATTCAGAAATTTGCAGACAACTCTGTTATTGTGAGTCTTTTACAAGATATGGAAAACACCCATGGAACAGTTGTTGAAGAATTGGTACAATGGTGTGATCATTCATTTTTACAGCTAAATAATTCTAAGACAAAAGATATGGTTGTAGTTCTCAGTGGAGATGGTAGAACATATCAAATATCTAGGTACAATTTGTTCTGTGTTGAGGTCGAAGGTCAGCCTATTATCAACAATTTATTTATTTATTTTAAATTTGAAAAAAATGAAAAAATCATTGATAATAGGCTTTAACACAGAACAAATTTTTCAGGGGCAGTCACAGCTTTTCTTTCTTAGGAAACACAACTCTTTTAAAGTGGAAAAATCCATAATAACACTGTTTTATAAGTCCTTTATTGAATCTGTTTTTACATTTCCTTTTATATGTTGGTTTGGCAACCTCAGCATTACGATTATAAACCATCTTAACAACATTGTGAAAATTATAGTAAAATAATTGTCCTGTGGTGGGTTGGCACCGTGTGCGGGATTGGTTCCTGCCTTGTGCCCTGTGTTGGCTGAGATTGGCTCCAGCAGACCCCCGTCATCCTGTGTTCTGATTCAGCAGGTTGGAAAATGGATGGATGGATGATTGTCACTGAACTGTATTACAATCAGGTTAGAAAGATCAACTAAATTCTCTCAGAGTGTTGCCATTCTTTTTTCTCTAAATTCTAGCTGTTGCCGTCAGGCTGCAGATTTAGGATTCCGTGGGTAAAAAGCAACATATTGAAAAGCTTATTTATTCCTAGAGCTGTAAGGATTTTGGATTCTATTTCTTGTAGGAATACTGCTAAATGATACATTCTAACTTATGACTTTGTGTATTGTGTGAAAGCCATGGGGATGTACAGTTCCCCAAACTCGAACACAGACAGGCAGAGGGACACAAGTCCAAAAATCTGTGACCCGACATTTGCACGATAGACATATGAGCGCCAACAAAATAGCGCCGATTAAAACGTGCCGTCAAAATCGCGCTGACAAAATCGCGAAAGTTTCATTAAATATGAATTACTAGTTTAATGGATATATAATAATGTTTATTTTAGAAGTCAATATTATGAGACGCGGCATGCCATCACCACGGCTCGCAGATAGTCCTTAAGATAACTCCCTGCATATGTAGGAAGAATTGCAGCAAGACGTCTTGATAGTTGAGCGTATTTAGACTTGCTGGCTACCTGACTGCTGGTAGTTCTGCTTTGTATACGATGCATTATGCCAACCCTCAACTGAGTTATTTGTTCGCAGCATGCCATAATGTGTACATAAAGTGCACGTACGCGTCCCACTCTCTTGGCGTCTTCATGATTTTGTCGCGGCAATTTTGTCGTAGCGCATTTGTCGAAAACCAGTTAGCGGGTTTGTCGGCGCTCATTTGTCCGGCGCGGTTTTGTCGGGGCGCATATGTCTATCGCGCTTTTGTCAGTGAACTCAAAAATCAGCACACAATTTATTTCCTCGTGGGGCAGCTCTATTTCCCAGCTCCCCACTTCAGAGCACAGAACACAATTAAACAGCACAACAATGCTCAGTCCATTCTCTTCTTCATTCTTTCTTTCTCTGTCTCTTTTCTACTGCCTTGACTCCTTTCTATTCCAGCTTTGTCCACCACCTCCTGACTCTGGCTCCTTGAACGGAGTGAAGTGGCCTCCTTTATAGTGCACCCTGAAGTGCTCCAGGTGCACTCTGATTCTCTTCCGGCAACACTTCTGGGTGTGGGTGAAGTGCTGCAGTCCAAGGTTTCGGGACTGTCCAGGCACCACATAGTGGTGGCCATGGGCCCCAACAGGGTTGAGCTTCCAAGCTCCCAGCCTGTGGCCCTGATGCAATCCAAGTGGGTTGCCCTTTATGTGTTCTGGGGGAGGTATTGCCTCTCCCCCAATCCTTCCATCACAGGGGTGTCCCAGCCAAGCAAGGGTCCCAGGCATCCACCACAGCTATTAAAAGTAATTCTTCTTCTTTGTACTAATCTTGAGTGTTTATATATGTAACACTGGTTGTCAGTTGAATCTTTGTTTATTTTATTGAATCTGTGTAACAATGAATTATGCTTTTGTACTTTCCTGCTGCAAACATACTGTATTTCCCACTGGAATAATAAAGTCTACCTATTACTTTCTAACTATTTAACATCTACTTTTATGTGGAAAGTCAGCATAAAAATCAGAGTCCTTTCAATTTTATGGCTGCAACATATTTTGCTTTATGCAGCATTTGCACACTAACAACACTATGTCTTCTCTACCTTGCTATATTTATTAAAGTTGCAGAGGGATCATGTGCAGAGGGTGTGGCAGTGGCCTATCATGTGAATATGTGAATGTGAATATAGTTTTGTTAGAAAAAATATAAATTGAAAAATAGGATCTTTGTCGGAGTTTTTCAAAACACACAACATATCAATTAATTTGGCTATTTTTAACATGCCTATACCAACTCAAAGTTAGGGGATGCTAGTGAATTTCCCCTTGGGATTAATAAAGTATCTATCTATCTATCTATCTATCTATCTATCTATCTATCTATCTATCTATCTATCTATCTATCTATCTATCTATCTATCCGTGGTGCCCAAGGTCTGTGTCTGTGCAGTTGTGTCCTGGGAGGAGAAAACTGTGTGAACTGCAGAGTGTTTGTACAAACCATATTTATTTTAGGTTAATTTTTTACATTGCATTTTATTTTAAATTTGTGTTTAGTTTCATTTCATTAACGTTTTAGTTTTTAATACTAGCAGACTCGGATTGGCCATCGATGGGACTTTTCTGCTGGGCCACTGACAATTGTTGTTACAATATATTATACAAAATAATATTATATAACACCTACATAGTTACAAGCCAAACTGAGAACAGTTAAGGTAGTTTTGTAATGAAACATACTGTATATTTATGCAATGTAGATGACTCCACAAAATGCTTCTTTTCTGTACCCAGCTTTTTAGGACTAACCTAACACTCTGTTTTCAAATTTGAAATTACTCTGCTTCTAACAAGGGGATAAAAAAAGGATCAAAAATGAGAAAAGGTGGTGTGTTAGACAAATGAATAATTTACAGGTAGATGGTTCAAACTATTTATACAAGTATTGTAAAGCAAATGGAGAGCGGACAAAAACTTCATCATATATATAAAAGTTGTACATGCAGAAACTGCATTTTGTGTTGTTACCGCACTCTACCCAAAGAAAACTTATTCACTGACACATATTATGTAATTGGGCTCACCTACAAATTCATTTTGACCCTGCCAGTCAGTCTGAAGTTAAAAAATAGACTGAGCAGTATGTTGTCATGGGATTGTCTGGAGCCTTTTATGTCTTAACTGATTTGACTCTCCAAGCAGGCCGTGTCATCAACCTGCTTGCAGAAATAAGTGAACTATTACGAGTTTTGACAGTTTAAAGGTAAGACAGATTTTTTTTTTTGTCATGTTATTACAAGTGCTATACATTTACTGAGATTTACAGATTTGCATTATGTCATAGTGTCTGCAACGGAAGCTGCATGAGCCTAATGGATTTACAAAAACAGATGTCATCTTTTGTTTGTTTTTGTATTTTTAATGCTTTGGTTGTTTTGCTCGTTTTGAAGACATAGAATTTATTGTGGGAATTTATATTACAGTGAAGGCATGAGTTCTCGTTATCGTACTTGGTTGTTTGAGTCTGTCATTGTGCATGTCAGCTGTGTCATGATGCACAAATCAATCCACTTATTGTATGGAGCTGTTATGTTAAGTGAGCTGCCAGAATCTTAAAATTCACATCAATATTTAGGGTCTCAATCCGACTCTGACACTAGTATCTGTTTAGATTTAATTTCAGTTTCTGTGTTTTGTTGATCTCATGAACAATTTCAGAACCAAGAGGCTGTACTTCTTAAAAGCAGGTATTTCACACAATTGGCTAGGCCAGACTTCTAAAAACATAAAGGGCATCTTCCCCACTTGTATACAGTACTTGTAAGATCGACATAACCAAATTGTCTGTTTTTTCGTAGGTGTAACGTAAATGTTTGTTGTGCCCCTAAACACATGGGCATTTACTGGATTTGAAATAGACACTTTATAATTTAAAAGCAATTATTCGAATTATACTGTCAAAAAAGCATATATAATTTCAGGTTAGTCAAATAGTGCAGCTATCGACAAATTAAGCTAAAGTTAAATTATATTTGGTCAATATTAGATTCTGCATTATTTAAGGTCTGTTAAATACAGGTCAGCATTATCATTTTGTATTTTTATACTTGTTAGATCAACGTAACCAAACTGTCTGCTTTCTCCCAGGTGTGACCTAAGTGTTTGATGTGCCCCTAAACACATGGGCATTTACAGGATTTGAAACTACACTTTATAAATAAAAAGCAATTATTTGAAGTATACTGTTAAAAAAGCTAAATTCTTTATTCTAAAATCAAATCAAATAGAAAACATAGCTAGTTGTTAGGCAGTGATGTATAAAATAAGTGAAGTATTATGAAAGTGGTAAATAATATTTTGCTGAAACAATTTTCTCCCAAACATCAGGTATACACAACTGTACAGAAAGCTTTGCCAATTAGCTGGACTCACTTGCATTATGTCTTTAGACTGGAATTGTCATCTGAGAAATAAAACCAATCTGTTGCATATCTTTAGATCCATTCTTTGGACCCATTCAGTCTAATTCAAGCCTGATAATTATAACAGCAGTAAGTCCGTATTTTGAATACAAAAACAAAATATATGTGCATTGTTTCCCTGGAAAACTTTAAACCCTCCTAACTTTCTTCCTCTCAATAAAGTTAGCTGACATTTTCACCGACCAAACAAATCTATCCTCTAAAAGTGCCAACAGACTAAATCTTAGACAAACAAGGTGTTCTAGAGCAGATTCAGCTTCATGACTTCCCTCCAGGTGTTAAGAATATAAAAGCAGCTGTCTTGTCAGGCCAGTATGATAGAAAAACTATTGATTGAGATCCTGAGGTTATAATACCTCTTGCTGTAATTGAGTCTGATCCTGTTTCTGACAAAGAGATTTTCATTGCACTTGTTCTATTAGACTTTGAGAAAACAATGTTAGATGCCTAAAGAAACTCTTTTATATCAGAAAATGTACCTTGGGTTTTCCTTTTGAACCCAAAGATGTCCAGAAATGACATCTTTTTAACAGACATAATGCATTATTTGATGGACACCCTGGAAAATTTAGAGCTAAGTGGTTCTTATCTAGACACGTGTGCCATACTTCTTTAAGTCAAGCAATAATTTATCTTACACAAGAGCTTACACGAATTGTAGCACAGCAAAACTCATTAATTTTTGTCTGTCACATTATCTGGCTACTTTCAGCTATCCTTGGAATCATAGCTGGTTTTTATTATAGATCTGCCTATTTTTAAAGGTTATAAAAGAAATCGGGTGATAAAACATGAATTTTATCATATTTATGCCATTAAGCAAAATTTTACTTTCTCTGTAATTTACATGACATGTTTTTCTGCCATATTACCTTAATAGAAATCTACCATTTATTTCTCATTTTAGAAGATATTGTGCTCATGAATTGCTGCTACGATTGGTTAAATTCCAAACATCATTTGCCAAATGGAATGACACAATACAAAAGATCTTAAAACATATCTGAAGTGCTACATTTCCAATTCCAATTTAGCTGGAATTACAGTATACATGATCCTGGGCAGAATACTTTACACTCTGTTGATTGTTTTCATTTCAGTGTGCTCTTGGTTTTAGACCAGCTGTTTTAACTGTCTACCATAATCTTTAGTACCTGGTGTCAACCAATTTGCTTGCAATTTTAAAGACATTTAGGCTACAACATGTGATATTTTAATTACTGTAAATCAATTACCTCATTATACATATTTTGCAGACAATATAAGCATATTTAATCTCAGGTTAGTCAAAGAGTATGGCTATCAATAAATGAAGCTAATTTTAAGCTATATTTGGTCAATATTTGATTCTGCATCATTTAAGGTCTGTTAAATACAGGTCAGGATTATCATTTTGTATGCTAATACATTCTCCCTGTTCTGGTATATAATTAAAAGTCAGTGATTTCTCATATACAGTTCCCACAAACTACTAGTCCAGATTCTGTGATTAACTGTACTTAGAACATGTTCAGAATTATTGGATGTATACAGTATTGTTGGATGTAGTGGGCATTTTGTTTATTATCAACAATATCTTCTGAAGAAAACTCCTGATTTCCCAGTTTCTGCTCTTTTGCAGTAAATTCAACTTATCCTGACAAGCATGATGCACAAATTAGAATACCTCGTTTTAGAAACTGTTTTGTTCTACTGTTGTCATTAGCAATTTATTATTTTAATGTATTTGGCATTATTTTTTTATGAGTTTATGTTTTAAATCCAGATCATTGTCTAATGGCAGTGACATCAGAGGCTACTCTGGAGAAAAGTTATCTGTATGACATACTTGCAACTATTAATATACAGTTATATACAGTAACTGCAAGAGGCATATTGTATTTATTGTATGAACTTTATTTTGATTAAGAATGGTATGTCAAGATTTCTTAAACGACAAATCTAGTAAAGCATAAATTGTAAAATGTTGGGATTTGACTTCCCTTTCATTTTGCTTGAGGCATCTCGGTTACTTTAGTCATGCATGAACCATGTGTGTTTCTCTAATATTATTTTGGTTAGTGCTATTAAAGGAGTATATCAGCCTCTGAGTTGACACTTACAACTTTTATATGTGTTGGGCTATAAAGTCACAGCAAAGGTTGAGGGGTGGAGAACTGACAGTAGGACTGTTATAGATCTTCAGCCTGTTGGGTGGAATTGCAAAGCCCTCGAATGGAAGAATTGCTCCTTCAAGGAGAACAAAACCTGTCACAGGAGTTTATAGCCTAGGTTTTGTGCAACTATTTTTAAAGGCTGCTAGCTTCAACTATTTTGACTATCTACTGTAATTAAGATATACATAATGGAGGCCAACAGTATAACAAATGTGTTTACTTTGCAAAATACATACACAAGGTAAGAACACACACAAGTAAATCAGTGGAAAACTGCAAAAATGCTACCTCTTTGCCTCTTTGGAAACACTTTTCTCTTTGTTTCTCTGTGTATGTGTATATGTATGTATATATGTATCAATTAATTAATGGCAACAATTATTTTATCGCGCATAAATGCATTTTTTGTTATTATTATTTTGAAAGCCTCAGTCTCGCTAGTGATCGATAGAGATCAGTGATATTCTTGTTACAGGGCTTTTCGATACGCTTCTGCTAGAAGGAAAGTTAGCTTTGTTGATTTGACCTCGATTCCCTGCATGTGCACGAATAGTGAAGAGCAAACAGCTTCTAAAATAGCATATGGAGAGATACCAAAATGAGTGCTCAAAGCAAAATAATCTGTACATGACTTTTTTTCGTATTATCGCTGAATCGGACTCTGATTTGTTGGACTCCGATTTTGATGCAAGTGATCTGGAGATGTAGATCCAAAATGAAAGTGAGGTAACGTCATCAGCTGAATATGGTGCTGAACACTTTCATGTAGCTGATGCACCAATGGCAACATTCGCCTGGGAGAACAGACACTTACAGGAGGTACAAACCATACTGCAACGGCCACCCCCACGAACTTGTTTAACAAAGACAGCCAGCCCACCATGCATTCCTGCTGGCCATTGAGCTGCCCCCTGCACAGCCACTGCTGCCACAAACTGCAAACAGGCACCGACAGCGAGCAAAACAGGCAGCAACAGACTTTTTTTGTTGATTTATGTTTGAAACCATTACTTTGTGAGCTTTTCAGAAAACTAAGTTTATGCTGCTCCCTGATGAAATAAAATGTTTCTGCCAGTACCTGTTCAGATAAAAAAGAAAACAGATTTAGAAATGTTAACTTGCTGTTACTCGGAAGGTGCCTGTTATAATACTATGATCGTGGCACTGGACTCTGAGGGTAACTTGTTTTTCTATAACAAACTAGGAAAAATGTTAATGCCCTGGCAGTGGCAAATAGCTTTGGCTTTATATTTGATTTGATTACAATAATGTTGAGATTTACAAAGAGTATTTTAACTGCTAGTATGTAAAGGGAATACTGCTGTTAAAAAGCACCTTATTTGTTTAAAGTGTTTGCAAACCAAATACACGCAATACAGTACTTTTGAGTTCATTATTGAATTTTGCGCATAACAATGTAATTGTTGTGATTGTCTGTGATTAATCGCGATTAAAAATTTTAATCGTTGCCCACCACTAATATATATATATATATATACATACAGTATATATATATCCTGGCCTCTTGCCTCTCTTCCACGCATAAACGACTACCCCCCAACTAACCACCTGGTTCAAAGCACAAACAGGCCTCTCCAGTGTATGCTTAGCTGAAGAATAAACAAGTAGCTGGAATTCTTGGTACATTTACGTACAAACTTAGAATATATCAAAATATTAAGGCAGACTTATGAAATTGAACTATAATCTTATACAACATGATTTAAAATACTGTAGTATCCTTCATTCCTCTAACCTAATTTTTACTGTTCAGTGTTCATAAGGTGCGCATATGAGATAATGTGTTCCCTACAAACTGATCACTACAGGGTGTATTCCACAACTTTATATAAAAAATGAATATCTTTAGAGAAAGATGGCTTTGTTAATGTATGTAATGAATACGCATTCAATCTGTCATTAACTTTTTACTTCAAACAGTTTCCGAACGAGGAGTGATTCTGCTTATCAGGTTGCAGCAGTATTGCTGATATGTTAAAACCCATCTTGAATTAATGTAACCTTATACTGCTCTCCAGTTATATACTGTGGTTACATGTATACACGGTTGACTTGTAATCTGAAAGCATTCAAATATTTTTTTTTCATCTGTTGGGATCATATATTTAACTGGAAAGTATAGTTCATTGTTTTAATTATTGCAGTTATGTCTTTATAACATATGGTATACTTATTCTGAAATGAAGAAAAACCTGCCTTTGTTCTTTGGAAGCACTCTTCCTGCCTACTGTATGCCACAAAGCTACATTTCCCTTGGATGTCATTTTCTATTTATAAAAAATCACACAAGAAAGATGCCTTCTCTTCTGCTCTCATTTTATTGATTTTCTCTTTTGGCTGTTGACTGTTTTTAACTTGTTTTTAGTTGTGTTCATAGTTCCAGTTTTAAAAGAATGGTCTTACTGCTTTCTTTACAATGTCAACTATGATTCTCGCCCTCAACTTGTGATGAATACCCACCTTATAATAAAAGTTGGTATGCTCTGATTTTATGTGTGACTTGTGCATGATGTTTTAAAAATAGGCTCTAGCTTTCTATGACCTGTGCAAAACTAAGCATGTTAGGAAAATGGATAGACAGGAAAAATTAATAGCCAGTAGGTGCCCAGTATGAATTTCACCCCTGGAAAGATGCTGCAGGTACAAGTATTTTATTCAGTGACCAATTTATATTTTTGAATGAGTTACTTGCTGGTTTAGCTTTATTGTTTACCCTGTTCTGTAACAGCAATACTTAGCAAGAATTCCTTTTTTAGTTTGGATGCTGTAATTAATCTTACTTGCCACCTTTATCTTGGTTTTGAAATTTTTGGATCCAGATTGGTTTTTAATTTCATCATTATTCTTGTGTTTTGTTTTGCAGTGACCACTGCCATATTTTGTTCATCTTTGCATGGCCATAGCCATATTGTGTACTTTTGTTAAATGATTTAATCTTGCCCTACCAATGTAAGATGCCAATTGCACAGCTTCTGCCTTCCAAGCACCTGATCCATGTTTTTAACCTTATAGTGCTAAAAGCAAAAGCTAACAGTTAACAAGGACAGAAGTCATTCACTATAATCAATATATAATCAATTTGTGAAAATCATATTTATTAGTAAAAATTAACTTTCACAACATCTTTCTGGAAGATGAATTAAGTAAAACAAAAATTTGCCCATGAGCAATTACTGAAGGGGAAAGGTGTCTCTCTTCAAATTGCCTTTTCTAAGATTTTTTCCATTTTTTTTTTCCTACAACGTTTTTTTTTTGGGGGAGTTTTTCCTTGACTACTTAGAGAGTCAAGGCTGGGGTGCTGTCAAAAAGCAGGGCCTGTTAAAGCCCATCGTTGCACTCCTTGTGTGATTTTGGGCTATTCCAAAATAAAGTGTATTGTATTGTACTGAAGGGCTATTTTTAACAGTATTTCATATTGCATGTACTTAAGTATAAAAAGCATAACTAAATGCAGGATCACTCCATGTTCTATATATACTGTATATATATATATATATATATATATATATATATATATATATATATATATATATATATATATATATATATTCTCAAAAAATTCTGGCAATCTTAAAATAATTCAAGCTACCTTCTTTCTGAGCATAAGTCATATTACAATCACTTGGTACTTAAATATAGTAATTAACTACTATACAACACAGATCTCCTGGTCATTTGCCATCACTATAAAATTCCTCTGAACACCTGTATCTCACCAGCTAATCATAATCGATGCATATTGTTTTCTACTGTTTTACATCCAGTGTTCCAACCATTTTATAATCCATTTACAGTTGGACCTATAGGAATATCAGACCTATCACAAAATCTCAATTGTTCCTTGTAGTGGCTTACATTATTGCTGTGCAGCTACTTTGTGGATACAGCCCAGTATAGGGTTACTGTCTGTTAAAAGTTTGTGCACTCACTTCATGTTAATATGGGTTTTACTTAAGGTATTGCAATTATGCTCACACATGCTAAAAATATGTACTGTATATTCATTTAATAATGATAATAATAATAATGATAATAATAATAACAACAACAATAATAATATCATTATTATTTATATTAATAGGCACCTCTAAGTTCACTCCATGTAGATGTAGTGAGCTGGCTCTCTGTCTGCACTAGATCTCTAACTTGTGGCCAGTGCTGCAGGGATAGGCTCTGTTCCTGCAACATATAATTGAAATAATCAGTTTTGTGACTATTACGGAGCTATGATGTGCGAATGTGTGTGTTTTTGCTGCATTAAAGAAAGCATGATTTTGCAGAGTTATGGGGAACATGCCATGGAATAGACTGGAGTCATGTTCAGGGTTGTTTCCTACATTGTGCTTAATGCTCCTGAGTTAATGATCAGCAAAACCTATTTTGTTCCTGAGTTCTACATTAATGCCAATGTAAAAATTATGAATTATTTTAACAGTATTTTAACAAGACTTATTTATCCATCCATCATTTTTCTGCCCCGATTCACTCTAGCACAAGATTGAAAAAGAGTAAAAACCTATCTTAGCAGGGATGGAAGGGATGCACACTTACCCAAAGAGCACTACTTCCTTTGAAACCACAATAAATCCTATCTATATAATACTTAACATAAATTGGCAATATATAACCCTGAATTTAGCGTGCTTCTCAATTTTCATAACATTAGACAAATGACCAATTTGAAATCAATACCTTGTTTTTGATATATATTAGTATATTTAAAACGTCTGTTTGAGAAATAAACATTTCCAACCAAACGTACAAATGAAAGACACTGTTGAACATAGAACTTTTGGACAGCTGCTCAAGATGTGTTCTAGGGACCCTTTGCTTTGCTGTTTTGGACATTTTCAAGTTTGATAGATGGAGAAAGTCCATGTGAGCTTGCTCTCCTCAGCTTGTTCCCGCTTTGTCCAAATGCCTTGTTATCTCATACTGACTGCCCTGAAGGTCCTGTGTTTGTCGCCGACTCCCTTCACCTTGTCCTGGACTAGATGCTGCTCCTTATCTTGGTCTGTTTCATAGCATAGGGTAGCAAAGGCTATTTCTTTAGGCCTCATCCCTACTAGATCTCCTTGGTGCAATCATGCCTCTGGCAGCTCAGCGGTAGCCTTTGCTTTCCATTTCCTGCCAGTCTGTTATCCTTGCTTTAGTATATTTAGGGTTGGTTGACACCATATATTGCAGTACTTCCTGTGCGTGTTAGATTTTGAAGTCCACAATCATCTTGGTTTGCACATTTCCAAAAAGGGTGAACCTGTTAAAGCTCCTAGGTAGCCCTATTTACCTCCTTAAATATTTGTCTGACTCTTTAAATCTATAAAGATAGAGGTTGACAACTCATTAAAGAGTAATGGGAGTGAAACCATGGTTTAAATTCTCCTGTGAGACCAATCCTGTTAACACTTTTCAATTATCCCTCTAGTTCTATGTAGGTTTTCTTAATGAAAGCAGCATTGCTGATACTGTGCTGCAAGTATTTACCCATGCTTTTCACGGGCATCTCGGGCAGTGTTTCCATGACTGCTATGTAAAGATGGAGCTCATCTTTGACTGTTCAACACAAGCAACCTGCAATTGGTTGGCTTTATTTGTGTTCTTACCCATCCTACCACCTTTTAAAGCCTCTACAGGATCCATCTGGTCCCAGGCTCTGACACAGTGGTTCCTTATCATGGCAAACAGGATCACAGAACTTGTACATCCAGAGATGAGCCTAGGCTTTGGTATAGTTGCTGAAGATGTTACAAATGTACTTATCAGCTGTCTAGTGAATCCAAATGAATTAGATTTAAATGCAGCTCACTTCCTAGACATCTCCTGCCACTGCCTCTGTGTCACTCAGCTCTATGCAGGGGTAGGAGCTCTTTCCAGAGCATTAGCCTAAGCTCTGCCAAAGCTGCCCTCTGCTCCATATTGTTCTCTTTTTACTGTTTTCTTATTAATTTTACTATGATGTCAAGAATTAAAGCTGCTATCCTGTTCTTAATTTAAGGTTCCCTGGCTCCCCTCCTCTTCTCAACACCAAATCTCTCAGTAGCTATGCTTGTTATGATAGTTGACATGGTCTGCAGTGTTCTCTCCACACCCCTTACACTATTAGTTACAGAATCTTATATACAGTGCATCCAGAAAGTATTCACAGTGCATCACTTTTTCCACATTTTGTTATGTTACAGCCTTATTCCAAAATGGATTAAATTCATTTTTTCCTCAGAATTCCACACATAACACCCCATAATGACAATGTGAAAAAAGTTTACTTGAGGTTTTTGCAAATTTATTAAAAATAAAAAAAACTGAGAAATCACATGTACATAAGTATTCACAGCCTTTGCTCAATACTTTGTCGATGCACCTTTGGCAGCAATTACAGCCTCAAGTCTTTTTGATTATGATGCCACAAGCTTGGCACACCTATCCTTGGCCAGTTTCGCCCATTCCTCTTTGCAGCACCTCTCAAGCTCCATCAGGCTGGATGGGAAGCGTCGGTGCACAGCCATTTTAAGATCTCTCCAGAGATGTTCAATCGGATTTAAGTCTGGGCTCTGGCTGGGCCACTCAAGGACATTCACAGAGTTGTCCTGAAGCCACTCCTTTGACATCTTGGCTGTGTGCTTAGGGTCATTGTCCTGCTGAAAGATGAACCGTCGCCCCAGTCTGAAGTCAAGAGCGCTCTGCAGCAGGTTTTCATCCAGGATGTCTCTGTACATTGCTGCAGTCATCTTTCCCTTTATCCTGACTAGTCTCCCAGTTCCTGCCGCTGAAAAACATCCCCACAGCATGATGCTGCCACCACCATGCTTCACTGTAGGGATGGTATTGACCTGGTGATGAGTGGTGCCTGGTTTCATCCAAACGTGACGCCTGGCATTTACACCAAAGAGTTCAATTTTTGTCTCATCAGACTAGAGAATTTTGTTTCTCATGGTCTGAGAGTCCTTCAGGTACCTTTTGGCAAATTCCAGGCGGGGTGCCATGTGCCTTTTACTAAGGAGTGGCTTCCGTCTAGCCACTCTACCATACAGGCCTGATTGGTGGATTGCTGCAGAGATGGCTGTCCTTCTGGAAGGTTCTCCTCTCTCTACAGAGGACCCCTGGAGCTCTGACAGAGTGACCATCGGGTTCTTGGTCACCTCCCTGACTAAGGCCCTTCTCCCCTGATCGCTCAGTTTAGATGGCCAGCCAGCTCTAGGAAGAGTCCTGGTGGTTTCGAACTTCTTCCACTTACGGATGATGGAGGCCACTGTGCTCATTGGGACCTTCAAAGCAGCAGAAATATTTCTGTAACCTTCCCCAGATTTGTGCCTCGAGACAGTCCTGTCTCGGAGATCTACAGACAATTCCTTTGACTTCATGCTTGGTTTGTGCTCTGACATGAACTGTCAACTGTGGGACCTTATATAGACAGGTGTGTGCCTTTCCAAATCATGTCCAATCAACTGAATTTACCACAGGTGAATAAAAGGTAAAGCAACTGTACAAAAAACTGACATTTGGAAGGGCACTTCACTTGTAAGGCTAGCCTTCTTTCAGGATGGTTTTATAGGTTATGAACAAACAAACCACCCTAAACACAGTGGAAAACTGATTAAAGACAAGTTGGTCAAAACTGACCTGAAAGACATGTCAAGGTAAAGATTTTTAAAAGGTGTACAAATTAGGGGATGTTTCACTTTTTTTTTTTTTTCTGCTCTTTAATTAGAGGAAATGTAGAAAAAGTCTCCAAATTCATCCAGAACTGCTTTACAGTTTTTCAAACACAAAGCAGAGTCAAATTTGATCCAAGGACGATGTAAGGTTAATCAGAAATTTCTGCCATTGATCTGCTTTAGGCAGGCTGGCACTCAACTGTAATTAGGGTCTTGAGCTGCCAGCTTTATATTGAGTAAAGTTGTAATGAAGTTGCAGAGGACAATAGGGCAAATAATTATTTTGATTTGGTGTGATAGAGGTTAAAAACCATTTTAAAATTCCAGATACAAATTAGGGAGCAAAATGTATTGATGTGAAATAGTTTAATAGTTAAATAACTATGGAAAACAATATAAACTACATAAATACTGCATTTCCTGAAATCTTCTAAAATAAAATAGGTTCATTGAAAAATGGAATTTAATTAAACAACAAATTCAATACAAGGTATTTGCCAGACACTTTAAAAAGTCTTATTTGAATAAAAATCTGTATATGCAGTTACTGTTGACCACTATGGCTTGAGCTTAAATCCATGATTTAAAACAATCATTCCCTACTTATATGAAGGCCATGTACAAACAGTTCAGTGTTCCCCAATCAGTCAATACAAATATGCAACGCAGAGAGAAATTCATCATTATTATTTCCATTTGGTTTATAGAAACAATAGCCTAACAATGCAGTTCAGCTTTTTATTGTTAGAAGATTAAAGTCAATAAATATCTCATGTCATACTGGATCGGTAAAAAATAACACCTCCATTTCAGCACATCACATTCAATATAACAAAAAAACATTTTTTCATGTTACCAATATTCAATTAGATATTATTTCTATATTTCAACTTTGAAATGTTAATTTTAAGATAGAATGTGTTTTTATAAGTAATTTTAGTAAATGTCAGCATATACATTACTTGATCGGACAGTCTTTTAAATAATGGCTTATAATGCATTTGTTTTATAAAAAACAGTGTGCAGATAGAAAAAACAAACATATGCTATCTTCTGTTTAATAAACCTGGCAGTTTGGAATGCTAGAAAAATACATGCAAAAACTGATCACTAAACAATTGACAAAAACATAATAACTGAACATTACAAAGACCAATCCAATAAATTAAGGCAAATTGTTGCAAGCTTACTTGGCAGACAGCTAGCTTAGCCTTCATTTCTTGTACCCATTGAATATCTTGTCAATCATATTGTATTCTGTCTGATATAGTAAGATTTGGGTAAGTTTCAGTATTTTATACTATTCTCCGATATACTTTTCTCGGAAGCTCATGATTTATTCCAACCATGCTAGATATTTACTGGATGTCTCTCTCTCTCTATATATATATATATATTGTGGAGTGCTAGGGTTATCCCAGCAATTCCAGGTGTCGCAGTAAGGTACGAACATTTTCATGACATTCAGTGTGCATATCGTATTAGGGAAATGCAAGGAAATTCGTACCGGCAGCTTCTGACATCGTTGCCCTCTCTATGCATTCATATTTCGATAAGGAAACCCACTCTTGATCCCCTAAATAAAATAAATAAATGAACAAATAAAGTAAAAGATGTGTATTAATTGTAGGTAAAACGAAATAATGTTCATCCTTTAACTAAGCCTCTTGATCCAGGAAGTTCACATTGCAGTCAACACCGTAAAACACAGTATGCTTAGTTAAAAATGCACAAATGGATATGTTGGTAACTTGGTAGTTATATATATCTCAAAGATTAATAAAAAAATATGGAGGTGATTCTTTGTTGAATGTGAAAATTTACTGTGTATAGTAAAAACTAAATATCTTTATATTCCTTTATGGAAATGGTAGGAGAATGTGTTTATTTTCTATATGTTTAAGTGCAGCACTAATAGTACTTTACATAAATTAACATGACATAATAAATCTCATGTAATAAACAGCTACCTATTTTAAGAGGAAGCTTAAGTAACACACTGGCTGTGTAAAGAGCTTCAAAAGCATTATACTTACTGTTGGTTTCAAGGCTTTCACAGAGCTCAGTTTTGACCTCTCCATTTGGCCTGTCATTTCCTTTTTGTGTCAGCTTGCTGGACATAGTGGCTGCTGTCACAACAGCCTTGAAGCTGCGCTTGCGCTTCTGCACATTCTGCTCTGGGTGCAAGATGATGATGTAAACCTTGGGTAAGTACAGCATGCCCAGAGAAACTGATGCACTTAGGCTCATAGAGATTGTAAGGGTTGTTGTTTGAATATACATCTGGAAGACAAAAATGCAGCTTATTTTAGTCAGTCTATAATTCCATGAAAATGAAACAAGATGGTTATTAACAAAATAAACGTATACACCATAGAAACATACCTCATTAACTGGACACTTGAATTTTTTAAATATTTGGTCAGCGTTCTTTTTTGCTCTCTATGTGATTATACTGATGCAAAGATGGCATATCATCTCTTTGGATACTTCATACATATTTAAGAGTAACAGTGTGTGTTTTTGCAGTTTTTATTATAGTGTAATATGCTAGGGATGATATTTCTAACTTAAAGGAAAGTTAAACAATCGAATAACTCAATCTATAAGGAACAAAAGTATGGAACAATTTATATGGTAGTTGACAATAACTTTTCCAATTAGTAGTCCACACTTCATTTCTATGTACATTTAGGTTATGTCAACCAATTGACAGTCATTCTTTTTGGCACCATCAAGCACATTCATTAAAAAAAAAAAAACCAAAAGAGACATTCCTTGTATTCAGATCAGCATTCATAACAGCGTCTGAGCTAGATTTTATGCTGCATTCTGTCTGCTCCATTGGCTAAATTTGGACACATTTGTCCATCAAAAATTTATAGCAAAGCACAATGTAAAAAGACATGTTCATTGGAAAAAAATGTGTCTATTTCCCCTAGACAAACAGTAAGGTGGAGTCATAGATACCTGCATACTAAGACTGTTGATTTCTTTTCACCATCAATAAAATAAATCAAGCATCTGTATCATTTTAGTAATACTGCATGTTGCCCGATGTTTAAGGGATGTTGACATAGCAAAAGTCAGTTCTAATCATTCTCTGTAAATTACAACATCTCACAGATTAAAGCGGACACTGTACATTGCAACATGGGGTATGAGAAGCTGAGGAGAGCTAATTAAAATATATATAGCTTTTTCAAAACTCAAATAATAAGCTCTAGTCTGATAAATAATACTTTAAATAAATTCTGCAACAACATAAGATACCCCGGCAAAATTATGCATATCTTCTTTCATCTTCAAGCCTTTAAAGATGTATTAAAAAAATGTATATTTATAAAATTAGATTTATGCACTTTATGATTTGTTACTTTTTGAGATTAATATGAGTTTTAGTCAATTATGAACAAGTTCCATATACGTATAATAAAATGTTAACATGTTAATATACGCATAAATTGTTGAAAAATATAATGTATCTGGTAATCCTTAATTTAAGGTATTACAATAGTTTTTTTGTGTTCACTGTTTAGCATTAAATTCAGAGATTTTAGGTTAAAAATACTATTCAGGGTGAATTAGCTTTTCTCATTTTTTTTAAAGCTTAACTAGAAATATTTTCATAACATAGTTGGGGACTTTGGGAGCAGAAGCAAAAATAACAAAACATAATATGATGAAAAATATATTAAGTCCGATATAATTATTATTCATAAATAAGGCATCATAGGAATGGTTTCATCTACTGTATCTCTAATCCTACTATGCTTTAATCAATAAACTTTCAGACCACATCAGCTCTTAATAAATTAATTCTCCCATGGAATCTTTATCACTTAAAATCATTGCATTTAAAGGATTCCAAGCAAATCACCCGAGACAAACACTGTTTATACCTTTGTAGTCTAGTCTAAGGTTGTATGAAAACACAGACTACAAGGTTCAAAAATGGGTTTTATGCCCATGTGGTAAATCTTGTGAATACTGAAAGTTGTGATGAGAACAGGCCATTTAGTCCAATAAATGAGTCCATCCTATTCATCTAGATTGTCTAAAGTGATAAGGTACCCAAACACTTCCTTAGCACCACACTGTTTGGTAATTTATTCCATGTGTCTATGGTTTTTTATGTTTAAAAAAAAACATAAAACAAAACTTATATATATAAGTGCGTTCTAGTCACCTGGACAGAGGAATGACGTGCTTTCAGGTTGAAGAAAAGGAGTTTTGATCTGACCTGGGTCATGAACTATATAAAAGACTGTGGGAGATCCCAGTGTTGAGCTGAGCTGGGTGGCAGGTTGGCAACGCATCTGGGAGAGTGGAGGATTTGTTATTGCTATTGTATTGTGATACTTATGTGTATTGTGGAGTGTGCTTTGTGCACTTTATTATTGGAATAAAGTCATTTATTGGACGTTTACCTGGTGTCTGGCGTCTAGTCTGATAGTTCAAGGGGACGATAGCACCCCCTATCTGTCACTATCTGTCATTTATATATATATATATATCGTCACACACGTACGAATAAGAAGAGCTGAATGGACTGAAAGAAGGTAATTCCACTCCAGGCCAGGGGGTGGTGGGGTGGTGGGGTGCACTAAACTTTCCTCTGTTTCCTCTGCAGACCAGATGCGGGAAAATCTCCCTGATTTCTCTGCAAAGACATCACTTCTGGCTCTGGCACCACAGAAGACGTCACTTCCAGTTCTGGAGCCCCGAAAGGTGTCACTTCCGGTTCTGGCGCCATCTTCAAACTTCTCTTCCGGTCCTGGCATCCACGATGGCATAATTTCCCTGTGTTCTTGCTGCAGATTTTATGTTAAAGTAATAACTGGGATCCATTGTAGTAATTCCTTTCATAATTATAAATACTTCAATCAAGCCATCTCTTAATCTCCACTTGCTTAAACTGAAAAGGCTCCACTCCTTTAATCTTTCCTCATAGCTCATACTTTACAATTCCAGAATTGACCTAGTTGCTCTTCTCTGGACTTTGTCTAGGGCTGCTATGGCTTTTTGTAAGACCAAGACTTAACACTTTACTCCAGGTGAGAACTACCAGTGTGTTATATAATTCATGCATCACCTTCCTTGACTTGTACATTATGCCTCATGATATATAACCTAACAGCATATTAGTCTTCTTGATGGCTACTGTACACTGTCTGGATGACTTCAGCATCCTTTAAATTTTTGAAATCTGTTTTTTCCATCACAGGCAAAGGCAAACAAGGCCAGGTTAGAGTTACCAGTCTTTGGGATGTATGAGGAAATAATATAATATGTAGAGTAAACAAATGTGGACACACAACCTGAAACTGAAATCAGGTTTCCGATGCTATGATATTTCTGCTAAACATAATGCCAACCTGCCAATCTAAATTAGAAATTGAGATAATAAAATAATATTTTATTATTGCCTCATTTTATTATGTTTCTCATACACAAAGTAATGCTGTTACAAAATGGAAAAAAATAGCACTAGGTGAGGCTGACAAAATGCATAACGAAAAGTTGTCAGAAAAACTGCTTTGTGTTTTCTCACCAGGCAAAGGTGCAGCACGAACAAGCAAAAAAAAAAAAAAAGACACATAACACATGATTAGTCTTACATGAGCATCTCAGCTACACCAGGTATTCAAACACTTAAATAAGCAAGTGACACTGCAATTAAAGATTATTTTGGTATTTGTAATATAGTGTAAAACATTATACCATAAGAAGAAAAATAGCTATATGATTAAAGTAAGGTGTTGCAGTTCTGAAAAATATTTTGTAGGGCACGTGAAATTACAACATCTATTTATACTGGCAACAAAACTAAGCAAAAACAAAATCAGAATCTCTCAATACTTTTAAACAAAGCACAGTTTAGTTTTACAGTAGTTCCTATTATAAAGTTTATAAAATTACATATAGGACAGTATCCATTTATTGTGGGAAAATTAGTTTACATTTCCAATATAAAATATAATTTAGAGGACTAATTATTTTTTTTAAATCTCATATGTTCTCTCACAGTGTTAATGATATTAAAATTGATTCATTTTGTTTGTATGTACATTCAAAAATCAAAGCCATCTCAAAGTGCTTCACTGTAATATGATATACTATACTGCATATCATATTTACTGGCATATTGAATCAAGGTATTAATTTTTCCTACACTTTATTGTCTGAAACGACAATGCATTGTTCAGTTCAGTACTTCCAGCATGTATATTAGTTTAACATGTTAAGTTTATTTTTTAAGAAAACCTCAGATTTCTTCCATGAAGGAGATGATTAAACTGCAGTACTTAAATGACAAATTATTTTACATGTAAAATTGCTTGGAAATGTAACTGAAGTGTTGCAGTTCTGTTCAAAACAAGCTACAACTAACAAATAAAATTTGTTATTACAAATCTTACTTCCATGTCAGCATGATCAGCATTGGAATAGCTTGTTTTAGCCATTTACACAACTTATAAAACATTGTTTCAATACTATCTTCAGACAGGACATGTCCAGCCCAGTACTTCCATCTGGGGAAGAACATTTTAAAATCTAGTTTTTGTAATTTATACCACATTACTTAGTGATGCTATTTGGTCTTGTCATGGTTTTATAGTTTGGTGTTCTTGGTTAGCATTCTTTGTAGTTACCTGCATCTTATATGCTGAATTGTTCTTTTGGCATGTGTAAGATGTTGTCTACAGATTGCTAATAACATCCATTAGCTTGTATGGTCTGAGTGGCTATATACAGAATATTTTTTGTATTGCTTCATTTGGTTGCCAGTGTATCTGGTCACCCTATGTATATTACTTTGCATTGAAGATTATATAATGATTGCTACTTGCCATCATCCTTTTTTCTTCTTCAATGCACCCCTATAAAATGCCAGGATGCAGCTACCAGACCCCTTCCATCCTTGTAATTGATTATTGTTTTTAGCTATCCACCAGTAAAAGTGTCCAGTACTCTGAACGGTTTTGCAGAAATAGTTTACAGGAATTTGTCACTCTGAACTGAATAAGCAGTATGAGAAAGGGTGAGTAGAGTTCAAGACAGGCTTTTAGTAAGCCAAGAGTGGAGTAAAAACAGCATTACAATTTGACAAATCAAAAGGCACCATTCAAGATATCTACCATATAATAAAACACTAAGGTCAGTGTGTGTGTGTGTGTCTGTGAGTGTCCAGTCCCTCTGAGCAATCTGATTAGTCAGTTAGGCTTTGACGTGATTGGTCAGTTTGGCTTTGGTGACACAATTGAAAGAGGAAGTGCAAGTGTGAGATGCTTGAGGAGGAATAAAGACATAGGAGCCACAATAAGAGTTACCTTCAGAGAAAAGAAATATATAAGCGGACAAAAGGCAAGTAAGATATCTTGAGGTGATGGAATCTGAGACGGGAAAGTGTCTTTTACGGGAAGGTGCTTGACAGAGGTAACGTGGGTCAAAAGAAGTTCAGACACACATGGATACAGAGGAAAGACATTGAAGGTATCCAAAGGGCAAGAGATATCAAATAATTTAAAATGAATTCTAATAAAACAATAAAACAACAAACATCATGAATATTGAACACCGTGAAGTGCCAAGTACACATCAATTAGCACAAGACAATACATGATAAACATTACAAAACATTAAAATCCGCATGTAGTTAGCTTAAAAATGAGAGATCAAATTACACAAATGTAAATTTTTGCCCATGTTTAACAAAGGAACTCCAGATGAGACACACCTGAGTAAACACATTCTTTTCATCCAATAAAAGCAACGTAACCACTTCAAAGCAGTATTAGAGATTCCACCGTTTATGAGTAAAACGCCATGACTGACAGTGTCAAACATAGCATTCAGGTCAATTAAGATAAGGAGATATGAAAACTGAAGATCTGCTGCCATAAGAAGTTCATTGATAACCCAACTTAATTCAGTCAGTCTGCATTATAGAATCTTCAGAATCTGGACTAAAATACATCATTAAACTCATTTAAGTCTAAAAGGGCTTGCAAGTGGAGAGCACTTGTCTTCTAATGCAACTTTGAAATGATATAATAATTAGAAAGAAAGGCAGGATTGAGATATAACATTTTCAAAATTGGATTTAATTGTGGGTCAACAGCAGAAAACATTGCTCAATGTATACCACTTCACAAAAACAAGTCTACTTATTTTGCATAGTCACTGTTCTCAGGGCTTAAATCATTTGGGAATAACCACAAAATTGGAATAATCTGGTTAAATCTGATGAGATTTATCTCAAACTACATTAACAGTGAAATTTTATTGTTCTGTTAGGCAGAAATGGCAGATAATTTTTGCCATAAAATGGGAACATTTGATGCTAATTATTTGCAATAGTTTCTTCTTGAAATGTATCACTGACTTCAGAAAATGGCAGGAATGTCTGAAGGTAGAACGCATCTGAAAAAAGCTTTTTTATTAAAATATTTTTTCTAATGTACTGTATGTAAAGATAGAATGTTAATGATAAAAAGGAAACGTGAATAGTATTGTACAGTATTCAAAAATGAAGTTAACTGAACTGAACAAATCACACACATCTGATGTTGCACCTCTCAGAGGTTTTACAAAATGCACATGCATCTCCCACATTAGTTTGGCTCAGCTGCACTTTGCTATTGATAAAGAAATGTTTGAAGGACACCTGATAAATCAGTTCATCATTTCTCATTTTTTCCAAATATAATACTCTCTCTCAAAGCTTTTACCCAAAACAAAAATATTCTTCATTTTCAGGAAAGTCTGCATTATTAATGTCAATAATTAACTGCCACTTATTTTTTAAGTGTATTAATTTACCAGTATAATTTATTTCCTTTGATTTTCAGGTTAAGAAGTTGTGTTAAACTTGATCCAGCATTTACCTCTTGAGAAAAACAGCCTGCTAAATCATCTATATGCACATATTAACATTGTATAGTGACAATTCACTGTGCTACCGGTGTTAGCATTTCATTGCAAATAGTGTAGCATAATTGCCAACTTGTCTCTTAGATTTTCATTATTATGCAGTGGTCTTTTTGGTATTTGTTTAGCAGCTGAATGGTAGTTATCTGGTTTCTCAAGAAATAATAAGGCAGTTTTTATGAAAAATCTAAAGAGTTTGACAGGCTGTGGAAATCTCCCTATGCAGTGTAAGAAGCACTGTAAAAATGTGAAAAGACTCCCAGTTAGCTGGCTGTGGAAATTTACAGCACACGTGGGTGTTCTGTGTACACAAAACCCAGCTAAAGAACATTGATGTATGACATTTAATCAGGATTTCTTCAACACTGTTTCTTGTGTGAGTATTGAATAATCTTAAATATAACCAACATCACATCAAATGTTTTGGTTTCCTTATCTAATCTCTGATTACATTCTGATGTGCTGCAAGATATATATATATATATATATATATATATATATATATATATATATATATATATATATATATATATATATATATATATATATAATTTTTTTTTTCTTTTTTGCTGTGCACTACACATTCTGAAAAAAAATCAATAATGATACCCTTTTCACCATAGCTTTCCAGGGCATGCTGTTCTTCATCTAATACGGCCTTTGATCTTTTCTTTATCTTAGTTTACTGTATTATCTATTAGGAAATGCAATTCTAAAATAAACTTTATTATTACTGCAAAACAAAACCATAAACAAGTAAAACAAAACATGAAATAGTACAACAAAGCATTACATAGTATTCAGTGATGCACTTTAATTGCCATTATTATTACCGAATCCCAACTTGTTTCTATGTTGTAAGCTTTTCTGCCAGTATAGCCATTATCTCCCTGTGTCACTGAAGTGGAAAAAACAGCTAACAAAATTAACAAATGAATATTGTACATATCAAAATATGAATTTACCACAAATGATGAATATCTCTCTATTATAATAAAGAAATCTTGGGAAGAGAGACGAGAAGTGACTTTCTCAGAGATACACTTTCATGTCCCCTGAGACAAGATTTTGTGTCAAGAGATTTAACCACGCCTGGGGCTGGAAATAAAAGTCAAAGAGTAGATGACAAAGAAGAACGTCTTAAAGAATTCAAAAACGTTGGCGCAATACTCATGCTGATCAGGTTAGAGATAATGGAAGTAAAAAAATTCAAAAGTCTCCAAAAATGATAGTAAAGATCGCATTAGTGCAAACAAATGGAAATTATTACTCGGTGAAATAACGGAATAGCAAAAAGAGATCGAATATATTGTTCGGATTTAAACTTTAAGTCGGAGACTTGAAGATCGTCTAATTCGTATTGCCATCATAGAAAAGTAGTGTTTCTTCCCAGTGAAGAGGCCTATCCGTGAGAATTAAAGTTTTGTTGTTTGGTGAAGGTGAAATCTACATACGTGAGGAGCATAGACGCGAAGTTGCTAGCACATAGTGCAGGCAGGGGGGTTGGTGAGCGAAGCAAGCAGGGGGTGAAGCCCCCAAGTTCCAAAATACAAAGAACCAGAAAGAAAAGATGCAGCATAAAGGGGCTTTATCTCTGACGCTGACGTCCGAGGTTCGATCCCCAAGAGGGGAGCAGTAGAGTGTGTACGCCTGATGAGCCCAAATGAGGGCAAAACATATGTCCCATAATCTTTGCATTATTTGACAGTAAACTATGCAACATTCCATGATCTGCTTCTCGCAACTGAAGAGGGAACACTGGCGGATGTTTGCTGAATGGCAGACCAACCACAAGCGTTACCTTGTAGGTAACCACCCACACAATTCAGGTCGGGACTCAGACTACAAATGCAATGAATATATATATATATATATATATATATATTGTGGCCGGGACGCCCAGGAGGAGGAGAGGAGGGCTTGTGCCTCCTCCAGACCGCAAGGGGGCGTCCGTCCTGGTTATGTTGGGGGCCACGGGTACAAGGCTTGGAAGCCCAGCCCTGTAGGGACCCGTGGTCACCGCCAGGCGGCGCCCGATGCCGGTTTACCCCGTGTGGTCTTTGGCCGGGGATGGAGTCCGGCCAGGATGCCTTGGAAGACCAGAGGAGGGCTTGTGCCTCCTCCAAACCGAGAGGGGGCGTCCGTCCTGGTTATGCCCCCTGTGGGGACCCATGGCCACCGGGATCCCGGCACTTCCACCACACCAGGAAGTGCCGGGGGGAACACGACAGGGGACACACGGACGGCTTCCGGGTGCGCAGCCGGTACTTCCGCCACACAGGGGTGTGGCCAACGTTAAGTGCCGGAAGCAGCTGGAGCCCATCCGGGTTCCCATAAAAGGGGCCGCCTCCCTCCAGTCATTGGTGGAAGTCGGGAGGCAGTAGGACGGAGCTCGAGAGAGGACAGGAGGCGGCCAGAGCAAAGGCACAGAGACTGTGCAAGAGGCACTGGGGTTGTGAGTGCATGTGACTTTGACTATTGTGTATATATTGTTAATAAACAGTGTGTTGGGTGCAAAATATGTTGTCCGTCTGTCTGTGCCGGGGCCAGCGTTCACAATATATATATATGACTGTCTGTCTGTGGTCGGGCTGGCTCACAATATACAGTATATATATATATATATATATATATATATATATATATATACACACTGTATATTGTGAGCCAGCCCGACCACAGACAGACAGTCACCATTCTTAAGTCCACCACACATGGTTTATTTACACTATGTACAAGTTCTAACACGGTCCTGCACAGCACACAGTGCTCCAGCAACAAACACCCTTTTCTTGGGCCTCTCAATGGTCCTCTTTGGGCTGCCTTTCCTCCTCACTCCCGAGGGTTGCCTTCTTCCACCTGACTCCGGCTCATCTACTGGAGGGAGGCGGCCCCTTTTGTAATAATCCGGAAGGGCTCCTGGTGCTCTGTCCAACGACACTTCCTGGTGTGGCAGAAGTGTCAGATGAGCACCCAGAAGCCCTCCGGGTGCCCCTGGGATTTCTCCCAGCAGCGCATCCTGGTGTAGCGGAAGTGCTTGCCTCCAGGGTTCCATAAACGTCCAGGCACCCCATGACCCCCATGCAGTCCAGGGAGGCTGTCCTCCTACTCTCTGGGGAAAGTACTGTCCCATTTCTGGTCCCCTGCTTCTTCCGGAGTCCGGTCATCTATGACAATATATATATATATATATATATATATATTGTGATGGACAGCCAGGGATCCTGCCCGGACGGGACGCCCTTTATAAGAGAAGACCAGGGTAATGGGCATACTACCAGGAATACTGCCCCCGGGACACGAGAGGGTAGCCCCCTTGGTTTACATCGGGGCCGCGGATTTGGAGCTCAGAACTTTAACCCGCTGGGCGTCCATGGCCATCTCCAGGGGGCACCTGGACAGCTCCAGAGTCTAGGCATATAGCACTTCTGCCACACCCGGAGGTGCTGCCAGAGGTTAATCAAGAGACACCTGGAACACTTCCGGGTGCACTATAAAGGAGGCCACCTCACTCCATTCAGAGTCGGGTGGAGGAGGATGAGGTTGCGAGTGAGGAGTGGAGGTGGCAGCAGAAAAGACGGAGTATTGTGTCTGTTGGAGCACTGTGTTGTGTGCGGGACCTTAGTGTTAGAATAAAAACGTGTGTTAATTTGGACATTTTGAGTCCGTGTCTGTCTGTGTCCGGGCGGATCTTCTACAATATATATATATATATATATATATATATATATATATATATATATATATATATATATGTGGTGGATTGCCGGCATGTTGCTCCGGCCCTCACCCCCAGGCCGCCAGGAGGAGCCCTCCCGACAGCGTGATCATGCCCCGAGTTCCAGCAGGGCATCATGGACTTTGTAGTGTTTTTACACAGCCCTGCTGGATACCTTGGGGGCCACCAGGCGTCGCTGTAGGGGGCCTCATAGGCTTGCATGTGCCCTACAACCCAGGAGTACATCACAGTCATGTGACGGGAAGAAACGACGTGCTCCCGGGGTGAAGAAAAGGACTGTTTGCCCTGACCCGGAAGGAATAAGGAATTGTGGACTGATTGGACAGGAACACCTCCGGGTCAGGGTGTATAAAAGGATTGTGGGAAGGCCCAGACAGTGAGCTGAGCTGGGAGGTAAGAGGGCGAAGTGTCTGGGCGAGGAGGAAGAGTATTGGTTGGTTTTGCGATTTCTGAATGTAGAGTGGAGGGTGCTTTGTGCACTGTATAATAATAAAAGTAATAATTATTATACTTTCACCTGGTGTTCAGAGTGGTACCTGAGGGTGTTAGAGGTGGACCACGCTTCTATCTGCTACAATATATATATATATATATATATATACACATATATATATACACTGGTGCTTGGCTGTGGGTTGTCGATATCGCCTTTATCAGGCGAGGCTGTGGACGGGGTGATGGGAGGAGCTGCTCTTTTCATAAACATAGTGTGCTTCGTCTGAATTGTTTGTTTTTTTTTTCTCTTCATAAATTTCAATATAAGGACAAAACGTGTCTTCTCCAGCGCGTTCCTTTAAAGCAGCACTTCCCGATTGGGAGTGCGAGTAACTGTTGCTGGGGGTGCCAGAATCCATCAAGGAAGAAAAATGAAAAACATTATTTGTACAAAATCTTAATTTATCTATCCAATCCTAAATAGTTAAATGGGCAGGCTATTTCGTATCAGTGCAATACACTTCTTGTTAAAACGGATGACTTCCACTCTTACACACACTTAGTGCTGTGTGGGTATTATGAACTATGATATGAACTCATATTTTTTCATACTTCTTCTCAAACCAAGGAGGTGCGAAATCGGCCTCGTCCGTCACAGGAGGTGCGAGGGTAAAATGAATTGAGAAGTGCTGCTTTAAAGTCTCAAACAGACTTCTAGCCTTCGACTGTATTGTAAAGAGGCTTAACGGCGTCTGCTTTTGAATCTGATCTTCCATCCAAATGTTTAACAATTTCTCCCTTTCATGGATGGGCCCGGTACGTTGCTTCGTAATCACTGTTGATCGCAAAGGTGCAGAACCTTTCACAGCTTCAAGAATTCTATTTTTGTCCTTTAAAATAGTTGACACAGTAGAGTGTGATAACTTCATATTACATGCGATCGCATTCAATTTCTTTCCTCCTTCATACAGACAGAGACAATTTCCTCTTGGTAGACATGTTAAGGGTATATTTTTATCGAAAACTGCCAAAACACCAAGACACAAACACACGTGGGGCAACACTGCTGCGTATATTATTACTGCTGCGTAGCGAGACTTGGGACTGCGGGAAACAGGCGCTGCCAACAGCTGGTGGGGGAAACTGTCGAACACGTCGTAAAGTCGACCAGTCGTAACTTGCATAGATCGTATGTTGACAAGCACCTGTATATATATATATATATATATATATATATATCTTCTTATATAATATGCTACTGTGGCTGTTCATTTGTCTGTCCAGGATTTTAAATCTCCTATATCTCGCAAACCGTTTGAACTATTGACCTGAAATTTGGTACACATATACTATGTGACGTCTACTATCCGCTTTCGAGGTGATGAATAACTTCCAAGGTTATTTCTTTTTTTTTTTTTATTTTATTTCATTGTAGAATCAACCCTCAGCAGCAGCCAGCAGGGTGGCCGTGTGGCGCATACGTACGAGCGCCATTCTCATCCCTACCACCTTTGCCGTTACTTCCCCTACCTCTTCATATCTTAAATCATTCTTGAGGCAGATTGAAGACTTAAGTGCCAGCTTAAGTGGAAAATTACTAAGTAATTGCAACACAAACACTGACTTAATCAGTTTTAATGCGAAAAGATGTAGACGAAAGAAGAGAAGAAGAAAAAAGAGCTGCTCAGGAAGCAGCAAGCACATCAATCTCTGAGCAAACAAATATATATATAAAAATGCATATGCTTTTTGACTCTGAGGATATAAGTCAAGTTGCTTGTGCTTTTTGTGTAAGAAAGATACATGCAAGTAATTACAAATAATTGTACTAAAGCTCAGTAACTTGGCGATCACTAAAAATGGGAAGAGATTTCCCTTCTGGTATAATGGTGCAAAGGACTCTCCCTTGCTATAAAGAAAACCAAGGAGCTGATATTTACCTTCAGTTATTAGTAGGCTTGCCCATGTGCATTAAAACAATTGCGGTAAAGAGCTTCAGCAGTTTTTCATTTCATGGAGTCACTATCAATAAAGACCTGAAATGGACACACATCTTGGCCATAATCAGGAGGTTATGCTTTTACTTCCTTAGACATCACTATTATCACATGTATGACAGATGCACTGTGGAGTCCATCCTCAGTCACTGCATAACATGCTGGTATAGCACATGCTAAGCTCAGGTCAGCAAATCACTACAAAAGGGTGTTGAATTTGGTTCAGAATATAACTGGCACACAATTTCCTTCTGTTCACTGCTTTCATCCTCTATTCTAGCAAGTGATAGAGAATTATTAACATTCACAACAACTGATTCACTAACAGTTTTTTCTACAGAAGTAGGTTTACCTTCAGTAATTGTTACTTCTTCTTTAAGCACCAGTTTAATGTCATGTAGTGATTACTTCTGCTGATTTGATTTTAACTTTAAGTCCAATTCTCACACTCCACATTATTTTCAGATTAAAGTCTAATCTGAATTGGGGGTGAAGTGGTGGCTCTGAGGCTAAATATTTGTGCTGGTATCAGAAAGGTTGCTGGTTCAAATCCCGTGATAGCCAGAAGGGATCCTACTGCTTTGGGCCCTTGAGCAAGGCCCTTAACCTCAAAATTGCTCCAGGGGTGTTGTATGATGGCTGACCCTGTGCTCTGACCACCCAAGGTCATATGAAAAATGATTTCCTCTCAGGGATTAATAAAATGTACTGATGTGAGATAGATATAATTGAAAATTCAACCATTACCCATAGTGTTCCATCCTTACACGCACAGTAAAAAATGTGTCCACCTGGATTAATTACTGACTTTAAAGTTTACCTACTAATCAAAAGAAAAGGTGTGACAAATATATAGGTGATATCCATGTTGTTCTAGTGATATCAGACCATGTTTCACTGTGTGCTGGTTTTGATTGGTTTGCATAATCACTTACTCATAATTACTTCTTCAACACAATCCCTAGCTGTGGAATCTTGACAATGAAATGTTCTCCATTAGACCAGTGCCATATTTACATGTAAACTGTGTCTAGTTCACAGCAAACCTTTTAAAATTTTTTTTTATTTTTGTTAAAAATGACAGCTTTTACCTGGAATAGCTCTTATAAATTTTGTTATATAGTATATGTACAATGGTGTAAGATACAGTTTCAGCTTCAGTCCAGACTCTGTATGGACATTTTGTTAATCACATCATTAACAGTTTTACAAGAGGTCCTCTAAGGTCTGAAATTTATACTCTTACAGCCAACCTGTTGAGAAACACTACTCTATTTGCAGTGTTAACTGCATTAGATGAGCTATATCTATAAATGAATACTAACCTAACAGAAATGCATTAACTGATCAATATTACCTGTATATAATTTTTCTGTTCTCTATTTTCTGTCTAGAGAAATGTCAATGAACCTTGGAATGTGTATTCTACAGCTTAAGCCAAACTAAATTGTTTCTTCCTACACTATATTTTTGGTAATCCACAACATTTTTCTTAAATTCTAGGTGCTTTATTTCTTACTCACTATTTTTAATAAAGAAGGTTACATCCTATTTATTCAGGTTTTGGGCGAATTATGTGAGGTAATCTGCAACTGAGGCATGAGAGACTGATGAAATATGGTGTAAGACAATGCATTAATAACCATACTCTCTCAGTCCTCCTTTGTATCTTAAACAAAAAAGCACTGATAACTTTGCTACTGCTTTGAAAAGTAACCTTTTAAAATAATAAGAGCATAATGGACCATGCTTAGCCCCATTTTCTTCTCCCATCTCAGTTAAACTCAAAGTGGAGAATATAAGTATTGCATTTTTGTTATTTTATAAAATACATAGATGCTAATGGAGAAAAGCAACAGCTATGTCCTGCCGTTCTTTGATATTTTGTAGAATTGTTATTAGGTTGTTAGTTTTTGAAAACCTCTTTTAAGATGCAAGATGTCCCAGTTAGTTGACCTTGTGAGAACTCATTATGAACAAAAATGCAGTCTCATTCTCATTGAATAGGCTAAATATATACTTCTGATAAAATATATAGTGCTTTGTGCCAAGAAACTTTGAAATGGTAATTATATTTGAACAAATGCATTCACACAAGGCCTAGAAATTGAAATGTAGTACTTAAAGGATATGTTGAAATGTTTAATTTCTTGTTAAAATAAAGTTTTACAAGACTCATATGTAAATCATATTTAAAGATCTCTTGCTCCAGACATAAATATATACATTGTTAATATCATTTTTCTAAAAAGTCAGCAGATACTGAAATACAACTTAAGTTTAATTAAAAATAAGAAATGTGAAGGCACATATATTAAATATACATTTCTTTAACTTTAGTAATGGGGTTTGCATACAAATAATGTTTTTATTTTGATGCAACTGGGAGTGGAAACAAGCATGACTCGGGAGAATTCACTCAAAATTAAATTCAAAACATTCTTCTTTCCAAAATGATGATAATATGTTTCAGCAATTTTCTGGATTCTTCACACAATTTAATGGAGTGAAGTTCATTATTTTATTTCCTTAAAGTTTAATCATTTTTCTTCCTTTACTTAGCTGCCTCAGTTCTAGAAAGGACTCGCATTTAACCCATGGCTGAATAAGAAAATAAAACTAACAATGCCATCATCACATTTGCTAATGCAGCAACATCATTTTCAAGAACATATCAGAACCAGGGTAAGTCTAAGTCCTATTTTATTTCTACTACCTCATTTTCTATGGCCCCTGCCATTTCCCGCTTGGTTGGTCTCCAGGTTACAAAAAGGACATAGCAGCGCTAGAAAAGGTCCAGAGAAGAGTGACTAGGCTGATTCCAGGACTACAGGGTTTGAATTATGAGGAAAGATTAAAAGAGCTGAGCCTTTAGAGTTTAAGCAAAGGAAGATTAAGAGGTGACATGATTGAAGTGTTTAAAATTATGAAGGGAATTAGTATAGTGGATCGAGATTGTTATTTTAAAATGAGTTCATCAAGAACACGGGGACACAGTTGGAAACTTGTTAAGGGTAAATTTCGCACAAGAACAATAGACACTTGGAATAAGCTACCAAGTAGTGAGGTAGACAGTAAGACATTAGGGACTTTCAAAACTCAACTTGATGTTTTCTTGGAAGAAATAAGTGGATAGGACTGGCGAGCTTTGTTGGGCTGAATGGCCTGTTCTCGTCTAGAGTGTTCTAATGTTCTAATGATTCCGACATTGATTCCTACATTGTACTTACAACTCATGCTAACATGAAAGACCATGGTAAGGTTGTTGTCACTGGTAGGTTTTATCCCATTTTGAGGCAGTGTTTCTCTCTGTATTATTTTAACTATTTGTGAATAGAAAAAGCAACAAAACGAAACCTCAGTAATTTGTTATTTCTATCCTTTTAACCCTAGAATCCCTGAAGCCTACGAAAAAAGTCGTAATACTGGGCTACCTTAAATTCCTTCACACCTCTCTATTAGTGTCTTTTGTTTTGCAAATGTGTCAATCAGCACAAGCAGTAAGCAGCCTGCTATCCCATCCCCCCCACCGACGCAGCTGAAGTTCTCCCAGTTCAAGTGTCTTTATGTGCGTGTGAGGTGCCTGGAGGTGTATAGGGTAAATAATACATTGTTATTTGGAATACATAAACTTGATGTATGTTCCGCATCTACAATAATCTGTGTAAATGTAGGATGACAGGAAATGCAAGCAAGAAATGCTGAACACATAACTAAAACAGAATTTTTCATCTTACTGCAATAATGACAAACTGCAGAGGTGAAGTGTATAATGTGTGAAGGCTGAAGTCCAAATCTATACTAATAAAAGGCAAAGCCCTCACTGACTGACTGACTGACTCACTCACTGACTGACTCATCACTAATTCTCCAAGTTCCCGTGTGGGTAGAAGGCTGAAATTTGGCAGGCTCATTCCTTACAACTTACTTACAAAAGTTGGGCAGGTTTCATTTCAAAATTCTACGCGTAATGGTCATAACTGGAAGCTATTTTTCTCCATATAATGTAATGGAGTTGAGCTGGATGGTCGTGGGGGGCAGAGTTTCGTGTGACATCATCACGCCTCCTACGTAAGTACGTAGAGAACAAGGAAGACCTCCAAACAGCGCTGAACAAAAAACGGCATTTCACAATTGAGAAGGCAGAAAAAGATTATGAAGCAAGTGATGCATACAAGCGTATTCATAAATACAAGCATATTCATAAGTAACATAACTTCTTTAACACACTACTTCTCCGCTGCGAAACACGGGTATATATATATATATATATATATATATATATATATATATATATATATATATATATATATACCCTGATCTACATACTCTCAAATAGACAAGCCACACGCCGTGGCGCAATGGTAGAGGCTTCTAGCGCCGACATCTGAGGTTCGATTCCCAAGAGGGGATGACTGAGTATGTATGCGCGCTTCCCGAATTCATTTTAGCCTCGCAACCCCTTGGTTTGAGACGTATGAAAAAATATGCGGTTAACGCAGAATCATGTTACATTATTTTTAAAATGTTTCCCTTTCTTAGCACAAGCACAGCTGAGAAGCTTCGATGTATGTACTCCATAGCGTGTTAAAAAAAATAATGCATTTAATCACACTTTCAATTCCAAGCAAAGGGGAACTTTTGTCAATGCATGATTTCCTGGTACATCGACAGTACTGCCGCTCCCTATACGCAGAGCATGCAGTCCCGGGGGGCACCATCCCAGCTGCTCAAAAAAATCATTTTTATATATTATAATAATAAATTAATATTAGTAATATACATATACAAATAAACAAAAATATAAACGTATATATTGCATTTTACGGTGAACGCAGAGTAGGCTAAGCACACGTGATGACGCGCGCGCCCTCACCTCTGTTATGGCTGCCTATTTGGCCAAAAATGATAATAATTGAACAATATGCCTGCTCCTGGAAAGAGACATCAACAGTCCGGTGCCGAGAAACATAAGAAAAAAAAAGCCCAAGATGAAGCCCGTGCATGTAACCAAATCTCTGGATTGCTCTGCGCATAGCAGTGACGCTCCCTGTAACTGTTGCCTCTGCTGAGCGAAGTTTTTCTAAAATGAAGCTCATCAAAACATACTTGTGCTCATCTATGGCACAAGAGCGCATGAGTGGTCTGGCAATTGTCAGCATCAACTCTGAATTAGCAAAGGCTTTATCATATGAAGAGCTCATTTACGACTTTGCCTTAAGAAAAAGCAGAAGTGTTCTGAACTTTGGAAAGCTCCAGCAGATGACAGTGTTGATTTTATTTCAGTTTATTATTGTTTATTTCATTTATTTCAAATGCTTTATTTAAAGTGTAATTTTAGTTTGTATTTTTTGCTGTAGAGCTACAATTGTAATTTATAAATGATACAATTTATTTATGTATTTACTTTTATTTGAATAAAGTTATATTTTGGCCCCTATAGTAGGTGTTTTTTTTTATTATTTTATTTTTACTTCCATAATATTTGAGGGAGAGGGCACAAAAGTAAATTTCTGCTTAGGGCACCCATTTGGCCAGCAGCGGCCCTGTACATCGATTACATTGATGCACACTGAAAAGCAAGCAAAATTATATGCATTACAGAAAGCAGACTTTGTGGCTCTTACTGGGGATCATTGGACTTCCGTGACCAGTAGTAATTCTAATTACATCTAATTACAAAATGTTCAATGATCACACTGTTTTAGCCTAATGTACAAAATAATTTTGGCTAAGGTTACTCAGAGTTTAAAGATGAAGCTGGTCAAATTACCTTTTATGTTTCTGACTTATTTTTTTAAGAAGAAAAACTGCACTTTATGTTGAAATTTTGGCTATTATTATTTAAAGACAATACCATTCTGAAAATGTACTTTAAAGTACTTAAAATACCACTTTATTTTTAAGTCTGCCCAATTTTAACCAGGGATGATATTTTTCTTTCTGTTTTGAATTGAAATGCAGTTTAAAAGCATTTTTTTTTTCAGAAATTAAAAGAGCTTGAGTTTACAATATTCATGTCCATGTCTATTATTTGATTCTGTCGCCCACTAAAACCCTTTTAATTTAAAAAAAAAACATTTGCGATTTGGGGCAAATTTTCATCTGTGATTACATACGATTAATCAAGATTAATTATTACACAGCCTCTAATTAATTAGATTAATTTTTTTTATCGAGTCCCACCCCTAATATACAGATTTGTATATATATATGTGTATATACAGTATATATGTATATGTGTGTATATATATGTTTGTATATATGTATATATATATGTATGTGTGTATATATATATGTGTATACATGTATATATATGTCTATATGTGTATATATGTATGTGTATATATATATATATATATATATATATACAGTATATATATATATATATATATGCCAGCAGCACTCATGACAATGACAACACAATTACATTGTCAATCATGTTATGTTATTATTAAAATGTTTCCTTTTCTTTTTCATTACTTCTTTAACACACTACTTCTCCGCTGCGAAGCACGGGTATTTTGCTAGTCTATATATATAAAAGTCAATGTGTGTACGTTCCAGCATCATGTCCAAATGGCTGGAGCGATTTTCATGAAACTTGGTACACATGTTTCTCAGTGGTCAACTAAAAATACTGCAGGGTGAAATCAGCCCTAACCCACCCCTTTCTGGGTAGGGTGGAGGGTGATCTTACAGTCTTGTATGCATGTTATCATTCAGTTGACACTCAGAACGACCACCAGAGGGCTAAGTGGAGGTGACTGCCAGCATTCTTTATGTAGCGCTATCGTGCCCCTGTTGCTTTTGAAATTAAATAGAGTTCTACGCGTGCAAATGTGTGTGACTGTCCGGCCCAGAAGTGAGATGTTGCGTCGGGGTGAGGGCTCCAGTTCCAAGGATACGCAAGTGAGGCCAGCACACCGGCAAAAGGAAACCTCCTAAGAAAGACAGTCGCTTAGCTGCTAATGCACAAACGATGCAAGCACGTCAGCTCCATGAATCCTCCTAGCAGAGAGATGCCCAGAGTCGTTCAGCCGATTTCAATACTTTCTAGGATCCCATGCTTTTAACAGCATGGGCTTACAAAGTTAATAAATATCAGACGACTGCCAGCATTCTTTATGTTTGAGCAGCACCGTGCAAATCAAATGGAGTTGGCCGGTTCCAAGCATCAACTGGATGATAACATACATACAAGACCGTAAAACAAGCACATTGGCGAGTCTTTATTGTTTGTTAATTTATTTTTATTTTTAAAGTTGTTTTTTTTTTTCAATAATTTTTTCTCAAGCAATTAAAAAAAAAAAACACTTTATTTTCCTCCCAGGCAATGCTGCGTATTTCAGCAAGTATCAAATGAACATGTGTGCTTTTATTCAAGAATGTAACCAAAAAAAAAAAAAAATCATTCAATTTACATGTTGCTGTCAATGAGTTAAAAACCCAAGCTCAAATGTCAATCAACAGGAATTCATTATGACTTCTTGGATATGGCAGAGGTAAGGACTGCTGCCTTATAACCAAAAGGTTCTGGGTTCCAGTCCAGGCACTCCGCGTTTTGAGTAGTGATCTGCTATTATTATTACTATGATATAATAAAAGCATACATTTGATTTGAGTCTGTAACACCCAGTGGCGTAGCTGGGGAGGGCAAGGAGGGACATCTGTCCCCAGGTGCAGCATCCAGGGGGCACCAAATTGATGTTATGAAAATTTAAATTGAACTATTTTCCATTCTTAAATACATAAAAAAGTAAATAAAAAACATTTGCATACTCAGTCCGTCACTCCATCAGTATTAGGATATCTTTTTCCAATGTTTTTTGTCTCTTTCTGATTTCGAAGCACGTATAAGTTCTATATACACAACAGACAATAATTTATGCCCTCCATTACTCTAACATGCTTGACGCCCACCCAAAAACATTTTTGACATTATTAAACAGGTCGCGCGACTGACATGAGGCATTAGTGTATCATTGTCTAAGTTGTTGCAAACGCCATTTCTGTGTGCCATGTGATTTGTGTTTATGTGTTTAATAGAAAATTGATTTAGCTTTAGTATTCTAGTAGATGGCTGCAAAAGTCTAGACGTTTCCCCATCATATTTTCGTATGAATAAATTGCAAGTAATGCAGTTTTTATAAATATATAATTACTGTATTTTGCTTTATAATTTGCTATATACTTTCTTTAAAATCATTATTAAATTTCGTAAAACAATTTTTTTCTTACAAAAACTAATGACAGATTTAGATTTTAAAGAACACGAGGCGGCGTTATCATTTTCGGAGACTTATATGAAATGTTTTTCTTAAAATACTATCATTTTAAATACATTTTTTAAAATTTTCTTTCCCTTCCCCATTGCATTTTGGCAAACAGGAGGGGGCGCGAAATCTTCAGTTGTCCCCGGGCGCTGAAAACCCTAGCTATGCCTCTGGTAACACCTAGTGTAAATTTTTACTACTTGTAAAAGTTAGCTTTTTTTTTTATTCAGTTTTAGTCTGACAGTCACGTTCACGCTAACCCCCAATCATACACTGTAAGTTTTCAAATAAAGACATGGTACAATGAACTTGCCTCTCCCTTCCTGAGTTTATGGCGTTTATCTCTATTCTTTTCACAACAGCAGCGATGACCACAGTTGGTGCAGTAGTTGATGCCTGGTCAGAACTCTTTGTTGTATTGCCTTTCAAACATTACAATGCCCCGTAACTGCTATTAGACTATCATGCGGCAAATGTACTTTGACAGATTTGCTGTGATTTCAGACATCTGGCAATGTTTTGTTGAGAACTGTGTTTTGAGTTACAACCCAGGTCAACATATTACTGTTAATAAGCAACTGTTTCCAACCAAAGTCAGTTGTCCTTTCTTGCAAAACATCTCAATCAAGCCTGACAAATTTGGCATAAAGTTTTGAATTGCACCAGATTTGCAGACAAAGTACATGTGCAATGCCACTCCTTATTTAGGAAAAGATCCCAGTTGTCCCACGGGAGAAATACTTTCCAAGACTGTGGTCATAAAGCTTATAGAGCTGTTTCTGGACAAAGGCAGAACCGTGACAACATACAGCTTTTTCACAGCGCTTTCAATAGCTAATAGATAGCTGCAGCACACCAAAACTGTGCTTGGCACCATACAGTAAGTAAAATGAGACGGAAACTTCCACCTGCAGCTACTTGACAAACTTGACTGCGGAGGTGGGGAGGATGGGATAGCAGGCTGCTTGCTGCTTGTGCTGATTGACACATTTGCAAAACAAAGACGCTGATGAAGAGGTGTGAAGGAATTTAAGGTAGCTCGGGATTACACCTTTTTTCGTAGGCTTCAGGGATTCTAGTGCTAAGTATACAAAAACACATCACTAATGTTTGATATCATTCTTGTTGAAGTAATGTTTCCTTGATTTTTTTTAATACAATGCCAAAAACCTTAGTTAGGCTATCAGCCTTTTAATGACTATTGATGCTCCATGTTTGTGGTGGAAAAAGCAACATAATTGCAAATCAGCAATTACAACACCGATTTTACATAACAATGAACACCCTACAGTTGTGATGTAACAACTACCTGCTGCCAAATTTTGACAAATAAAAAAAAAAACACACAAAATATTTTGGACTTTAGTAGATATAGACAGAGTCATAATATTCATCAAAACTGTTAGCTGCTATAAATTCTTGAGGCTATTCAACATAAAAGACGGATATACTGTACAACAAAAACCTTATGTTGAAAAAGACATGAGAGTGTGTTAACGTTATGAGGTACATTAAGAACATTCTGTAATTGTCATACTTGTACTAAAGAAAGTATTTTGACAATGGAATTATTGTGTGATATGGTAACAGAATCGCGGTATGGAAAGGCCAATCACAGAATTGTAACATGTACTAAAACAAGATCTGATTTACCATAATTTTTGGAGATTATATTAAACTTCCCAGGTAAAAATTGTTCTTACTTCTATATTTTGGTAGATTGTATCATAACATCAAAGTACAGACCGAATAGTACATTGCATGATTGCCTGTCTGCTATCCACTGACACTGTAAAATACAACAATATTGCTCTACATACAGTAAAAGGTGTTATTTATAGGTATGTACTTTATATTGTACTGTTGTTATCTACACTCATGTTGTTTGGTGTATTGTAGCACTACAATTTCTCTGTCGCTTTTTATTTCTTACTAAGAAAAAAACGAATAAGAAAACCAATTTACTAATTACTGTACATTATGTTTGTCTATATTTCTGGATAATAAACATGTCAATCATTTTCATACATCATAGTATTTATAGATATGGCAATATACTAAATCTTTCCTATTATTTTCTAGAACATTAAATGTAGAAATTATCTTACTATCTAGAGTTAATTTATTTTCCAAACCCACATATTTCAAACTAGGAACATGGAAATTCAGAATCTTTACAAGCTGCACCAGGCCTAAGGGAAAAAAACAAAAACTTGCTTTCTTTATTGTGCTTTTGTAATGAGGAATAATGTCTAGCATATAGGTTGATTATTTTTTGTCTCTTTTTTATTAATGTCTAATACTGTCTAGTGTAAAGTGCAGATAAGCTGTACGAGGCATTCCTTGCTCAGGAGCATATTTTAGGGGGAGAGTTGACCAGGTGTGCAGGAACGTTTTACATTCTATGATCTATCCATCTACAGGAAGAAAGCTTGGAGAATGAGTTATATATAAACCCAGCAAAAGTGACTGAACAGGCTACTAAGGAAGAAAGTTGTATAAAGTCAAATGGCGAGCTGACTTAGAAGAGAGTAGATCAGATAATGACCTGAGGACAGCAGACCAGATGATGACCTGAAGACAAAGTTGACCAGAGCTGAGCTGACCAAAGAGAATTAAATGTAAATACAGGTTTATCTGCTGCCTAAAACTACACCTCTAGCACAAATAGGTAGTATGGCTTGATATACCACATTCTTTTTGCTTATGTTTATTACACTAGTTATAATATCTAAATATAAAACTTACTATCTATAATAAATAATGAATACATTTGTAATTTTTTCTCCTGCCTGTTCTTATACTCTGTCTTGTTGCCTGGGGTTATAGAATATAAAAGAAACAGGGAGGTATTACAATAGCAGTTAATCCTAACAGTGTGGCAAGAGTATGACATTTGAGTCATTATGATAAGGTCTACATAATAAAGAGTATAAAGTGGAATAATGTCACCTGTCACACACGTGTGCATGGGAGGCAGCTGAAGGGCTTAGAGAGGACTGATTATACATCTGCCCTGGTGTGGGGTACGCTGACGCTCTTTCTGAGTTCTCTACAGGTCTTTCCCGGGAAATCCCACCAGGAGCCGACACCTCGAAGAGGGACACATCCCTTCCGTTTCCGGCACCGAGGACGATGTCACTTCCGGTTCCGGCACAGAGGACGACGTCACTTCCGCCCTCCGTCCTATAAAGCCGCCTGCCTTTGCTCTGGCAGGCAGTTCTGTTTTGGACTCTGTCGAGTAAACTTGTCTCTGATGAATCGATTACTTTTGCAGCCAGGAAACCGGATTAAACGGGTGGCTGCCCCAAACCTTGCCATGCCTCATGTCTTTTCTTCTTACACACCCTAGCATCCTACCATGACAAAATAGCCTTCAATAGCCAGCACTAAATTTTGTTGCTGGTTGTTATCAAACACTGTAAATAACACCAAATTCTGTGAAGTTGTATTAATGGTAGCATTATAAATAGCATTTTTTAATAGATTTCTTAATCAATTTAGTCTTTTTATAGACTCCAGTATTGTGCAATATTACACTATAACACAAGTGCCAGTAGAGGAAAAACAAACAATGACACCATGAAAATGTATAGTTTAAACAAGCTGACATAAGAACCATTTTGCTGCATTTCACCTACATTGGTAAATCTTTATTAACTTTACTATATTTTTGTTGGTCAGACATGCAATTAAGAATTTCAGTGTACTCTGACTATACCACAGCTACTCCTCCTCACATTCAAAATCACATGAATATCTTTAGGGTGAGGGAAGATATTGGTGTATCTAGAGAATACTCTGGCAGACAAATGTTAAAATTTTCACAAAACAATGCCTGGGGCAGATTAGTACCCAAGAGTCTTGAACTGTATTATCCATTGGCAAGGTTTTTAATACCAGCATTATCAAGCAAGCATTCAATTTTTTTCTTTTCATGGCCAATAGTCAGTGTATTGGTGTTGGTTCTGAAAAGATTTTCTGAAATATTTTATCAACTGAGAAAATTAGGTTGATACTAATTATCTTTTTAAAATTTGTTTTTTTAAAGAGAAATGCTAAAAGCTGTTTTTTGTATCGTACTATATGTTCTTGCATTATTTGTTTATCTTGTTTTAAAAGTTCTGTTATTTAAATTTTACGTATGTCATAGTGCTGTATAAAATTTTAGTGGTATAGGTTTATTAAAAGAGACAGTGGCATTGTTAGGCATAACTATTTGTTTAATATGTTTTCATGATTTCTATAAAAAGTGATTAACTAAATGGAGAACTATTAGTCATTGTGATAGATGGTTGGCAGTTCAATCTGACCGGGACATCCCAGAACTAAAAGAGTGGAGAAGGGCAGCATTTCCAGGACACTGCCTCCCCCAAGACGCTAGGTGGAAGCTCCGCTGGACAGTAAATGTACCCTAGATTCCCTCAGGGCATCATGGGACATGGAGTTCATTTTATAAGCTCTGTTGGGTGCCGCCAGGGGAAGCTCATAAAGCTTATAATCCGGAAGTACTTCAGAGTCACGAGGCTGGAAGCCCACAGTTCTTCCGGGCTACTTGAAGACCGATAATGTGGTGTTTGACCTGGAAGAAGAGAAGGAACACTTCCGGGTCAAGGACTATTAAAAGGACTGATGCATGCCCACCAAGCTGAGCCAGAGATGTGAGGTTGGGTGACGAAGCTGCTGAGAGTGGAGGATTGTTCAATAGTGATTATTGATTTATTGTTAACTAGCAAAATACCCGTGCTTCGCAGCGGAGAAGTAGTGTGTTAAAGAAGTTATGAAAAAGAAAAGGAAACATTTTGAAAATAACGTTACATGATATAGCAAAATACCCGCGCTTCGCAGCGAAGTCGTGTGTTAAAGAAGTTATGAAAAAGAAAAGGAAACATTTTAAAAATAACATAACATGATTGTCAAAGTAATTGTTTTGTGTATTTGGCCGCAGCGTCACAAAGTTGTTTTCATCTAGCTGCATCAGAAAATGTACCACGATGTCTGACACGCCTCCTTTTTAGTGTTTCCTCACAGCTTGGATTGCTGCTGTTATAATCGGTTTGAGTGCACACATATATATATATATATATATATATATATATATACATACATATATATATACATATACATATCTATATATACACAAATATATATATATACTGTACATACCTATCTACATCATATATACACACACATACATACACACACACAAATTACATATGTGTGTGTGTGTGCGTGTGTATGTATATGTGTGTATATATAATGTAGATAGGTGTGTGTGTATATATATATATATATATATATACATACATACACACACACAGGTATATGTATGTATGTGTCTATATGTGTGTGTATAGCTTTGGTCACTGAGTTCAAGGAAAAATAATAAAATGTAGTCTATAAGTTATTAAACAGTAAAACATTAACGTTTTAAGAAGTAAAGCTACATTGAGCATTACTGGAGTGGCTTCGGGTAAACTACATTTTAAAGACGGTGTCTATAGCTCAGGGGGAGGAGGAAAAAAATTAAAAGTGCTCACTTTGATTTAAGGCAGAAGCACAGTCAGCGTCTCAAAGGCCGGCACAGCTATGCGTGCGTGCGCGCTGGCAGCTCGAGTTTTGCAGAGCAGGAGACGCCACTTTTTGCAGACACGTTCACGTGATCAAAAGTCTCCGCGCTCTTTGGAGGTCATTCATATATATATATATATATATATATATATATATATATATATATATATATATATATATATATATATATATATATATATAACTGATCACCCATTGGCCTCGCTCACTGAGTGCAAGGGAAAAAAATGAAATGTAGTCTATAAGCTATTAAACAGTAAAACATTAACGTTTTAAGAAGTAAAGATACACTGAGCACCAGTTGAGTGGTTTTGGGTAAGCTACATTTTAAAGCCTGTATAACATAACAGGTAAGTAGTACTAACAGCAGCTAAAATGTATATGGATCATCTTTTGGTAGTTGATCCCTTTTGAAAGGCGCTACACGACGGCTGTGGTATAGAAGTTACATTTTCTATGTGAATGTCCAAATTTCTGCCTGTGGTAATGTGCCTTACCGGCATTACCAGCAATTAAAAGAAAATCATTTTTGTGTGCTCTGCAGTGTTAAGAGAGAAAGGCTTTGGTTGGGGATAAAAGGAAAAAAGGTGTAAACAAAGGAAACTTGCCTTTTTCTTTAATATAGTGTAGAGAGAGGTCTTCGCTGACGATATGAGCGTCGCGGTGGGTCTCGTGTAGACTGGAGAGACATGTGCCTTACCGGCATTACCACCAATTAAAAGAAAATAAATTTTGTGTCCTCTGCAGTGTTAAGAGAGAAAGGCTTTGGTTGGGGATAAAAGGAAAAAAGGTGTAAAGAAAGGAAGCTTGCCTTTTTCTTTAATATAGTGTAGAGAGAGGTCTTCGCTGACAATATGAACGTTGCGGTGGGTCTCGTGTAGACTGGAGAGACGGCCCTGGCATTAACTGTCCGGGATGGCGCTGTCGGTCCTCCACTCGTGTGCGTGTCCTCATAATCCGACCTGACGACCTCATAATCGTATACGTGTAAAAGAAAGTGCGAAGCGCCTTAATATTAGTTTGCCGCGGCCTAGAAATGGGATCCTGTGTTTACAGTTGTCTGGGCTATAGCTCATGGGAAGGGGGAAAAAAATTTAAAGTGTTTACTTTCACTTAAGGCAAAAGCGCAGTCAGCGTCTCTAAGGCTGGCACAGCTACACAGGCGAGCGCTGGCCGTCTGACTTTTGTAGTATTTTTGCAGTGCAAGAAATGGCACTTTTTGCAGACATGTTTACTTTCACTTAAGGCAGAAGCGCAGTCAGTGTCTCAAAGGCCGGCACAGCTACGCACGGGCGCGTGCGCGGCGACTGCCCGACTCTTGTAGTATTTTTGCAGTGCAGGAAACGCCACTTTTTGCAGACACGTTCACGTGAGCAAAACTCTCTGCGCTCTTAAGAGGTCTTGCTTTCTCTGCGCACTGCGCTCAAAGTCAGTTCACATGAGCCGCTCGGAGTACATGCATCAAAGCTTCTGAGCTGTGCCTGTGCTATCTCGTGCGATCTTGCGATGTCCACGGCGTTATTTAATGTTAGCTAAGACCCGGCACTTAAAAGTTTCTCGCTACAGCAAGTTTAACTCCGTTACAAAGTGATCCAAAGTCTTGTTTATACCTCGTGTCTTCTCTTTAAACTTGTATCTCGCAAATAAAGTATTCTGCGTTTTTCTTCAGCGCTCTTTGGGGGCTCTTCCTTCTTTTCTAGGTACTGCGGTCACAGTCAGTTCACATGATTACATGGGAGGCGTGATGATGTCACACGCAGCTCTGCCCCCCCCATGACCATCGGGCTAATGTTCATTACATTATATGGAGAAAAATAGGTTCCAGTTATGACCATTACACGTAGAATTTTTGTAAGTAAGCTGTAAGGAATGAGCCTGCCAAATTTCAGCCTTCTACCTACACGGGAAGTTGGAGAATTAGTGATGAGTGAGTAAGTGAGTGAGTCAGTCAGTGAGTGAGTGAGTGAGTCAGTCAGTAAGGGCTTTTCCTTTTATTAGTATATATATATATATATATATATATATATATATATATATATATACACCAATGTAATAGTTTTGTCACTGTTATAAGTGTTGCAGTCATCAAGGATTTGATTAGCATTATTTCTTTCAATCAGATTCATATTTGGAGGATGTGTTGTGTTCAAGTTATATTCCATGTTTGTCAACCGGGGTAAAGATAACAGGTTTCATTTATCGAAGTGTTCACTACCCAAATCGGTACTCGTGAATCTAAGATGTTTAACAGTCATTCCCGGTATTAAGTTGTGGATTTTCCTACGAATATTTAGCGGTAGCATGTCTATGAACTTAATTTAACCTTTCCCAGTCCTGCAAAGTCAGTTCACGTGAGCCGCTCGGAGTACATGCATCGAAGCTTCTCAGCTGTGCTTGTGCTATCTCGTGCGATCGCGCGATGTCCACGGCTTTATTTAATGTTAGCTCAGACCTGGCATACCAGCAATTTAAACTCCATTACAGCGATTTTAACTCTGTTACAAAGTGATCAAAAGTCTCATTTAAACCCTGCGTCTTCTCATTAAACTTGTATCTTGCAAATATCGTATTCGTCGTGGACATGACAAACGCCAGCGGCAGCCTGTCTATGAACTTAATTTAAACTTTACGTTTACACCAGGCTTTGTTTCTGAAGTAGCTGCACTCATGAATATGCTTGTATGCGTCACTCTCTTCATATTCTTTTGCTGCCTTCTCAATTGTGTAATGCGCTTTTTGAACAGGTTTCATTCATTGAAGTGATCACTCGTACTGCGTTCACAGTCAGTTCACATGAACCACTCTCTTGTGTGATCTTGCAATGTCCACGGCTTTATTTAATGTTAGCTAAGACCCGACACTTAAAGGTTTCTTGCTACAGCAATTTTAACTCCGTTACAAAGTGAGCCAATGTCTCGTTTATACCTCGTGTCTTCTCATTAAACTTGTATCTCGCGAATATCGTATTCGTCGTAGGCATGACAAACGGCAGCGGGAGCGTGTATATAAACTTAATTTAAACTTACGGTTTACACCATGCTTTGTTTCCGCTGTAGATGCACTTATGAGTATGCTCGTATGTGTCACTCGCTTCATATTCTTTTGCTGCCTTCTCAATTGTGTAATGTGTTTTTTGTTCAGCGCTCTTTGGAGCTATTGTTTTTTGTCTGCGTACTGCGTTCACAGTCAGTTCACGTGAGCCGCAGAGTGTTTCTATTGGATTGCCGCTGACGGACGGCCTTATATGGGCAGGTACTCATTTACGTGGGAGGCGTGACAATGAGGGACGCAACTCCACCTCACACGGCAACCGAGCTGCACGCTTCTGTCTGGTATATATGTACATAAGTAGGTTCCAGTTATGAACGTTACGTGTACAATTTCGAAATGAAACCTACCTAACTTTTTTAAGTAAGCTGTAAGGAATAAGCCTGCCAAATTTCAGCCATCTACCTACACGAGAAGTTGAAAAATTAGTGATGAGTCAGTGAGGGCTTTGCCTTTTATTAGTATAGATTGTGGCGTGTGTGTGGTACTTTGTGCACCATCTGTCTGATGGGATTCACAAGGGAACAGCGCCTCTAGCATCCACATCATATATCTATGTTCTATATATTTCATATGATCTGGTGATTTTTTTTACTTGTTTTGCATTTGAGACTTGTATGTAAGCATTGTCCTTAAATAAGTTAGGTAATGGTGGCTTTGGTCAGAAATGATCATCTACATAAACAAAGAGTAAGTTAAAAAAAAACACTTCTTATTGCATACCTTGCTCTAGGTGTTTCATCCTCAGCAGGAAAAAGTACTTGCCTTTACGTTTCATGAAGTCATTAGAGAAGCTATTAGAGAAGCATTAGATGGTAACATATTTCAGAGAATGTTATCAAACATGTAATATCAGTGTTATGTTTTTCTCATTTACTGCACACTGTTTTAAGAGACTATGGGGCTTCAGGGCTTCAGTTCACCCATCACTGTTAGGATGGATTGTGACTCTCTATTACCCTGACTCCGAAAACGGGATAAGAAAATGAGTGAATAAATATTTTTAAGGAACAACAACAAACATTACTTGCGCATTTTCAGAAATCCATTCTGACAGTTTATTCAATAGATTGGAACGCTGAAATAGTTAGTGAATGTAGTTTTTTCTGATTACATTTTCATCCAGATGGATAAAGTGTAGAGAATACAGTATATCACAGGGTTTTAATACTATACCCTTAAAACTCTGTCTATTTACTAATGAGTACAAAATTCTGAAAGAGAACATGATAATATAGCTTTCTGAGCCATGTCATTCCAATGAGTGAGCATATTTTCTGTAGGGCAATGTAACAAGCATTCAGTTCTACCCATCTGGCAGAAAATCAATCATATTATTCCATCTAAAAAGTTTTCCAATTTGCATTGTATTATTGAATTGATGGTTTCATAGCATATTGCACTTGTCTAATCATAAGTTAGAGTTTTCAAAAGAAAAATGACTTTCTAATGTCATGATTTTTAACACTGTATTAAATTTGACTCTCTTTTTCTCATTATAAAAAAATAACAATAAATAAAACAGACTTCTCAATCAAGATTAGACATTCAATGTTTCATCAATCAGAAATATCTAGCCTTTTCACAGCACCTTTCACTGCTGTCTGAATAGTATGTATTTGTTACATTTTTTATTATGTACTAGTTGTGTTTTATTATTTTTATGTAACTGCAAAGATCTGTGGTCTTTTCAGTTCAACAATTTATTCATCACTCTCAGCCAATCCACTGCATGCTGTAAAAACAGATTTATATGCATGTCTTTGAGATACTGTATAGGAAGAAACTGAAGTACTCAGGGAGCACCACAGTGAAATGGGTAGAACATGCATACTCTGCAGAGGCAGCCAAGGCACATTAAACAGAACCCAGGCCTGAAGCATCTGTAAGGCATCATCACTAATCAATATGTCATTATGCTGGATACTTCTAAATTATGTAAGACTGTGAATAAACTGACAGGATAGGTAGTGAAATAGATTAACTGTTAAAATAATGGACATACTTTTACTCTTATTTTCATGTTTAAAATATTTAGATATTTAATAAAAATGAAAACTACTACATGTTATACTTTGGTGATTTGAAAGCAAGCAGAATGACACCTTTTATTGGCTAACTGAACAGCTTACAGTATGCAAGCTTTCAAGGCCCGTTCTTCAGGCAAGTTGTTGTCATCTGTTCAGTTAGCCAATAAAAGGTGTCATTCTGCTTGACGTCTCATTGTATCCATAATAGCTAGTACAGTACAACACCCTACTACTATAATTAACTTTAGTAATGGAAATATTCTTTGATCGCTAGTGGTCATTTTTTCCTGGCCTCTTTTTAGAACTTTAGAAAGATTCAGCCCAATAAATCTCGCCAGTCCTATCCACTTAATTCTTCCAAAATAACTTCAGGTCGAGTTCTGAAAGTCCCTAGAGTTCAAAAGTCTACCACACTACTTTGTAACTTATTCCATGTGTCTGTGGTTCTCTGTTGGAAGAAATTCTGCGAAAATTACCTTATTCTGTGTGAATTAATTTTAAAGTAACAGTCTTGATCCACTGTACTAATTCCCTTCATAATTTTAAACACTTCAATCACGTCACCTCTTAATCCTCTTTTCCTTAAACTAAAAAGGCTCAGCTCTTTTAATCGTTCCTCATAATTTATCACCTATAGCTTTGGAATTAGCCTAGTTGCTCTTCTTTGGACTTTTTCAAATGCTGCTTTTTTCTTTTTTGTTGCCTGGAGACCAAAACTATACACAGTACTCCAGATTAAGTCTAACGAGCGGGTTCTAAAGCTTGAGCATAACCTCCTCGGACTTGCACTCTACACATTGTGCTACATAATCTAACAATCTGTTACCCTCTTAATGGCTTCTGAACACTGTTTGGCAGTGTCAAGTCCACTACGACTCCTACATTTTTCTCATAAGGTTTACTTTTAATTTTCATACCTCCCATTGTGTATTCAAAACACAATGCTACAGATGTGTTAAGTTCCTATAGAAATATACAGATTTAATTTTTCTTTCTATTTGTAGCTTTTAAGAACAGTGTACTTAAAATATGAAAAATGCTATATAAACTGCAGCTTCTCTGCAGATCCACTAACTACAAACACTAGGACCATCAAGTAATCATCTGAATGGGAGCCACAAGCGTTTATAACCAGCTTAGAGCAATTTAAAATAAACATAAGGGTGCTCCATCCCTGCTGGATTTGCTTATTAACCCTGTTGGGCAGGCTTTGTCCACCCAATTCCTCCCATGCATCCAGGTGCTCAGTGAACTCTGACACACAATTGAAATTTTCCTGTAACACACATTGCAGGACAGAAGGTTAAGTCTACTTCTAGGAACTGCCGTCAAAAGAATAAATACATATTGCCCTCAATACAAAAAAAATCAAAGAATGCAAATAATATATCACATTTTGTTTGAAATGTAAAAATGTTTTATTGAACCACTGACCTATTTTTTGAACACTATAATTTAAATATAGCTGCCCTAATTTCTGTTCACAACAGCAGATCTATATACTGTATATAAATAAGTTAAAATAAATTATTCCTTAAAATACAAAATGTCATTTATTTGAAATACATTAATAATAATAATCATCATCATCACAATAATCATAGTAATTGTAAATGACAAGCACTTTCTTTAAAGCATCTCTGGTTTCTCCGTAGTGGGTACTTCATTTGATTTAGCCTGTCTGAGGTTCTATGACTTGTGTATACAATAAAAGTATAGAAAATTCAGCTGTGGAAAAAAATCTAATTATGTTAGCCAAGGTTTAAAACGTTAGGTGACTCAGTGTGGTCTTTGCTGGAAAATGTCATTTGGGCACTGTTAAAATCATGCAATGTACTAAATTAAAAGACAAAACATGGTGGGCGACGAAGGTAACCTTGATACCTTTGATGAAAATGTTTAGCAATGGACAACCTGCACTGAAAGATTCAAGTCTGTTATAGCAGCTAACAATATTAGAGAGGACAAGAAAGTGTCGATGCTACTTAAGTGTTCTGACATCAACACATACGGATTACCCCGTAACAATAAAGAAACCAGAGAAGAAAATACATACTGACATTACATGAATATTGCAGCAGCACTTTCCTCCAGACTCACATTTAGAGTGGTATACTTTTCAAGGGGAGACAGTGGCAAAGTATGTGGATGTGCTGTCTAAAAGACTGTCTGAATACTGTATATCTAGAGGAAATCTGGAGGATGATTTATTTTTAACATGCCACTGTTTGGCAGAGAATGATTGTATAAAATAAGCTGAAGTAGAAAGTGATTAAGACTACCCTCCAGAACACACTGGAAACTGTGTTGGAGAAATATGCTGCAGGAGGCTGGGTTGATATTAGAAATTAATGGAATCATCTCACTGAAGCTTAAGCACAGACCCAAGTTCTGACAGATCCATAACCAATTAAATGAGATGGCCTTTCTTTACTTTCTTTAAGTATGTAATTTAATGATATATTAAATACGATAAAGGTGTTGAACTTCTGCAAGTGAAGTTCCTACAAGTGAGCATCACTAAACTCAATGAGGTACATGTTGATCTTATGTTTCTAGCAGTAATAGGCCTGGAGAGCATTGGTAATAATAATGAGTTGTCATCCTTTTTGAATAACTATATTGAACTGACTATACAACACAATAGTTTAATGTAGGGCTCATACGAATGGATAAGTAAAGTGCCTGGAATTGGCAGTGGAATTAAATGACAAATAATGTCCTGTCAACGTGGTAATGCATACATGTAAATTTTGCCAGACAAAATAATCAACACATATTTCTGGTCATGGATGATACTCATTTGAAATGGCCTGACAGGCAGATAATGAATTCCACATTCACAGACAAAGAAATTCAAGTGCTGAGAAATCACTTTACTCATTGTGTGATACCTGCCATCCATGTTAGTCATAATAATCCACAGTTCACATCACAAGAATTCACCCCCATTTCTGAAGACAAATCAGGTTAGATACATTTTCAGAGCTCCCTACTTTCACTAATGGCTGAGACAAGAGGTTCATACAAACTGTTATGCAAGAACTGAAGTCCTCTGAGGGCTCAGCTAGTATTAAACCAGGACTGAATTTATTTATGCTGACATCCCACAACAATCCACACCCAATAATTAATTTTCAATAACACTTTTTCTGTGTCATCAATTACACACTCTTTCAGATACTTTTGTAGCGGTCAAGTGCCATTAAGACTCACACCGTCGATGAGGCGGTGATTTATTTATTTTACTGGAGGATTACCAGGGACAACCCCAGCCTTGGAACGACATACACACACACACTACAGAGACAAAAAAAACACGCAGGGAGTTTAAACGATAAAAGGTATAATGAAATTAAATTATGTAAATGAAAACAATAATACCACCCCTTATCCCTTCGGCAATATTACATTTAACATATAACACAATAAACACACAGCAAAGTCCATGAAAAACCAAACCGGATGAAATGAGAAGTGGTGCAGTTAAGTCCAGCGATCTGTATGATGAAAGGGAATGGAAAAAACAGTCCTACTGGTAGTTGCTGTAAGTATGACGAAAGATGGATGGTTCAGGAGCACTCCTTCTTCTGGGAAAGCCAATAAATCCACACACAGTCCTCAGTAGACAGTAGACAGGTAGACAGACGATCCAGACCCCAACAAACAATATAATCCAGGACACAATGATGATAAATGCTAAATGGCAGAATTAACGGCAAGCAGTCCAGTAGATATACATAACGCACCAAAAAAACAAAACAAAACACAATTTTTTTTCTCTTTGACACCTGCCCTCCTTTTAAACCCCTCTGGCCACCTTTGACCCCAACAGCCACTGCAAGGACTGCTGGGAGATGCAGTTCTAGCTATTAGTAGCATTGCTACACTTTAAAACCCAGTTCTAGTTTACTGTAAAACACATGCAGTACTACAAAACCTTTTGTAGAGATTCACAATCCATACATAGACAGTGAAAGTGTTTGTAGCTATTTGTGATTACAGGTGGATAGATGGAAGGGTGCTAGGTGTAGGGACTTCTCAATGTAAACCTGTCCCTTATATTGTGTATGTTGGGTTAAAAGGAATGATCACATCATGTGGATAAAATTCTGTCTTAGTAGAACTAGATGAATCTTTAAAATCCAACAGAAGCAGAGCGCGTATATTCACCTGATACTCCTACAGTTGCCCACTATTCCAATTGCTGTGAATGTCACTACTTCCATGTGTAAAGGTCAACGACACACCTCTTATAATATTTCTGAGGATGTTCCAGAAACACACAAGTCTCTCAATGCTTCATGAACAAATAGGCATAGTTGATGTTATCTTCTTTGTACTACCAAGCCCACAGATTGCCTTTTATTGTAAAATAAGTATAATAAATAATATGTCTATACTGAGCTGACTTCAGGTATCTAGTTTAGTTAGTTATACCTCTCATCTAGTTTAATTAATAATTAATTACATTAAGGTGTTTAATATATTTTTCTTTAAGGAAGAAGGAATGAAATGTCATGTATTTTATTTTGAAATTCTGGGTGTGTGAATTATAATGTGTTCCATTGGGCATCTATATTAAATTGTGTTTCTGCTATCTATCCATTTTCTAAACCCTCTTATCCAGGGCAGAGTTGTCGGATTAGTTATCTTAAAATGTTCTGTTCTGTAAGTATTGCAATTAAAAAGGACCTCGATGCATCCTCTATTTTCACCTGCATTACAGAACATAAAAAAATAATAGTATTGCAAATTCTCTTTATAGGTGCATTCGCATGTAATACAATAGCCATGTCTGTCTGTCTGTCTGTCCACATAAACAGCTTAGCCCCCTGTTGAAATCTAGCACTTTTATTCTTCAAAGAAAATTGTTGAGGCAGTTCTATTTTCATTAAGATTTCTTGAACAGATAGAAATTTCAAAATAACCCATTGAAAAGCATTGGAAAAATGCTGTGATATCTAGGACAAAACATGTGAGAGTATTTTATATCAAACAAGTAAAGTTTAGCTGACATGGAAGCATAAGCTTGCCCTTTCTATTTTTTTCTAAAAGTGTTAATAATAAGCATCATAATAATACAAGTACGCGGTGGGCTGGCGCCCTGCCCGGGGATTTGTTCCTGCCTTGTGCCCTGTGTTGGCTTGGATTGGCTCGAGCAGACGCCCGTGACCCTGTGTTAGGATATAGCGGGTTGGATAATGGATGGATGGATAATACAAGTAGGATGATCTGCAACTGACAAATTACTGACTTGAGACCAGCACTGTAGATAAAAGAAAAGCTTCAAAATAGGGTAAGTAAACATTAAGCTGAAAATGAAGGACATGTTCAAACACATGATTATACGATTATATTGTGTATTATAATCCTTATTGTCAAACCTTGAATTTAAATGTGTGGTGAAATAGTGCTATCTATAAAATCAGTTCAAAAACACTTTAAAAGAATTGAACATTTTCAGCATGTTGCAAGTTGGCTAATGCCTGGCTCCTTTCTTTATCTTTTACCGGGAGGCAGGTATTATGAACGTTTATTTGCCTGACACCTTTATCTAAGATGAATCATTGTATAATAAAATTGTTTATATACATTTGTTTCAGTTGTTACCTACTTAGGATCACAAAGTTATCCAAAACTGGGAATTAACCTTGTTGTACCGTTTAGTGTCTTAGCCACTGTACCTCACTACTGACCTGGGTACAGCTCCTATTTTTAATCTAAAAGTAATGCCATGATTTCAAAGTGAACATCTTGGCAAGTGCACTTCAGGGAAATTATTTCATTTTATTTCATTTTTACAAAACTGTAGAGGACAAAATTCTCTTTTTCAAAAGTGTGGTCTCAGTCTGTGAGCCAGCATTGTGCTTGAAGTACATTTTCCTGGGCAGGTGGAAAATGCTTTTCATCTTTTTAAAGTGAAAATCGAAATAGCACATTGGCACAGCATGTAGAAGTGAATTCCCTCTACATCTTTGCCGAATATGTGCATTTTTGTCTCAAAACACCTCCATTCCTATTATCCTTCACATAATTTTTCTGCGAGTAGGCTTTAAGTGTTGGAACACAGTCTTTGTGTTGCAGGGATTTGGAAACATATTTGTGAGGCATCCTCTGTACAGTACCTGCATATCATCAATATTGTCTGTGTTAAAACTGAAATAAATGTATATTATTAGGAAACATAAATTTTAATTTTAGTCTATTTATTTTCCTCATATGGTGATTCTCTTCATCCCTGTTCTAAGGAAACCTAAACAGGAGTAGCACAAGAAGCCTCAGCCTTCCTCTGACTGTCTAAATCTCAAGCCTATCCAGTTCAATTAGCACTATATTATATAAAGATATGTTAAAAGATGTTTTAAATTATCGACAGAATGAAAAACTAATAATTTACATGAGTAGCGACTCCCGCTAGGGGTAGCTGGCCAGCCAAAACTACTCCCAGCAGCATTAAAAAATCTAGCATATTACAAAGGATCCTATAAAAACAAAGAACTGCTGGGGTTCTGTTTCTTTAACCAAGGTCAGTGTTCATGATTCCACAGTCAGAAAGACAAAGGGCAAAAATGGTCTTTAATAGAGATTTGCTAAGTAAGGAGAGCCTAAATGATCCTCTTCTCTTTGCCAGGATACACAAGATGACCCCCATACCCCAACCCGGCCATTTAAAACAATGTTTTATGAACAGATATAACAAAAGTAGAAATTTTAGGTAATGTGGGTCTCATGTCCAGTGTAAATAAAATACAGTATTTCACAGTAAGAACTTCATACCCGTAGTCAAACATGTGGGTGGAAGTGTATTTGTGAGGGGTGCTTTGCTGCATTACACTTTAGACAACTTGCTATAATAGAAATAGCCATACATTCTGTTTAGTATGCCTCGTCATCTATGGGTGAGATGAAGATGAAATGAAGTTGGGTCATGGAGCAAGACAAAGATCCAAAACAGTAAACCAAGCACACATCAAAATGGATGAAAAGAAGCACAGTTAAAATTTGGAAATGGCCTAGTCAAAATCTAGATTTAAACACAACAGGAATGTGAACACAGTTCATATAAGAAAACACCAATATTTCTAAATTAAGGCATTTCTGTAAAGAAGTGTGAGATAAAATTCCTCCACAGTGATGAACATTGCTGAACTGTAATAAGCATTTGGTTTCACCCCATACACCTAAAGGTGAGACAATCATTAATGTAAGGCGTAATTGCTTTTTAAACAGTACCAGTTGATTCATTCAAAAAAATTAAGTAAAGCAGAAAATATGTTATTTGTTCACTTGGGTTCACGTTAAGTTTTGATTGAAGACCTAAAAGCATTGAGGGTCAAAAGTTTATGGTAATACAGTGAATAAAGGGGAGAAATACTGTTTTGACTATAGTGTTTTTTTGCACCATTATTATCATTAACACTCTTGCAGTTGGCAGTCAAAGGGTTACAGGTACACAGGGGCTGTTGAAAAGAATATTTTATGTGCATAGATATGAATTTATACTGACAGCAGGCAAGGGTGGAAAAAGCCAAAAGAATTGCTTTCTGGTTCTACTTTTATAATATTTTCTTTGGTATGGCTCATGAAATACATGGTCTGTGAACTGAACTAAAACAGCAACCATTAATCTACATTCATAGCAAAACTGACAGATAAGACCTCTCATGGTACACGAGCATCTAATACAATACAATACAATACTTTCTACAATAGAAAGGTAAACAGTTTGAACTGCTTATAATACAGAGACACTACAGCCATATAAATTACTTTCTATCTATCCTTGAAAAAGACAGGTACAAGGGATAGAGAAGATGAAAATGGATTGGAAAAAATAAAGTGCAGTGCTATGATAAAGGACAGAGGTTGTGTGTAGCATTTATCAAAAGCAGAGTAGGCTGGGTTAAGCTGACAGAAACCTTGTTTTGTTCATCTGACACCTAAAAGAACTAATCTACAGTAAAGCACTCCTTGGTCATGGGTAGGGATTATTGGTGGCATACTGACAGGATAAACACTACACAATAGTCAAACAATGCAAATGTTTCTAGCACATAATAAAGAACAAGCCTTATCCTATCATAATGGGAATAAAAAATAATGAAGGGCATGTCTGCTGAGAAAGTTGGATGCTCAATGGAGAACAGAAACTGTGTGTGGAATATGGGGAAGAAATATAATCAGAAACAACATATCCCTTAAAAAGCATTCAATAAAGGTTCTATAAAGGTTACAGTTTACCACTCATGTTTTCTTTGTATCTTTTTGTTTATGTTTATATTCCTAATCTTAAATAAGAATTACATTTTGTGGCCATGGAGAACCTGGAATTGATTATGTAGTTGCGTTCCCCCAAAATTACCAAAGTTCTACAGCTTCAGTAAGCTTAATGAGATCCTGGCGAAAAGCTTGACATGTTGAAATGAACCCACAGGCAAAATATCTTTGTTTGTATAAGTTTTAGTAAAATTTCAAAGTAAAACAGTTCACAAAAAATAGTGAAAAAATTGATGTAGCAAAGAAAAGAAAAGTTCTGTTTAAAGCTTATTTATATTGTTTCATTCTTTAAGTTACTTATACAGTTGAACCATTTCTAAATGGTCAGAAAACTGTACGCCTGTCCCATTTTTGTGCCGTAAAATGAGTCTTTCAGTCCCTGCTAGCATTGGGACATGTTCTAAACAACAACTGACTCAGTTAACGCACTATATCTCTCTCTCTTATTAACTTACACGGGGTAAAAGACTATACCTTTGTCTATGGCAATGAAAGAAAATTCTATTCTATTCAAATTAAGCAGACACTTATATAAGTTTAACTTTCTAAGACTGGCTCATACACATTAGAAACAAAAAGTGACTTTGCTTATCATAAAATGCTTGTGTCATGACATTACTTAGCTGATGACCTGCAACATTTGAGATGTAATTGGCTGCATTTCTTTGATTTCTCTAATTGGAGCACAAGCAGGTGAAGTGGCTTGCACATTGTCACAAAATGTCAGTAGTGTGATTTCAACCTACAACCTCAGGGTCTGAAGTCCAAAGTCTTAACCAATATGCCACACTGCTTTGTATTAATTACTGCAAAAGACCAATAGCTTTGAAAAATATACTTCCCATTAGGGATTATAAAGCTCCTCAGTTTTTCTTGTGAAGATATTGTTTTATTAAGTCTTTTGGTTAGGAACATTCAACCATTTATTGAAACTGTTTCTTTCAATTTATGTCTCAGAGGACCTCTAGAGATCACCTCCGGAGCATCAGACAAAAGGCAGGAATGGAAAGAAAGTGTGTCCAGCAGGTAGTTATAACTCTACGCTTGCACCAGGTTCATTACTGGGAAATGCACTGTGGGAAGGTCATCTCTTTTACAGAGCTGCCTCAAAGCCACAATGGTGACAAAATAAGCAAAAGAAAAAAAAATATTCTGAGATCTGTATTACGTTTTACTTACCTTGTACTAAAGAACCATTCAGCTGGGAAACCCCAAATGAATAAGTGCAGGTTGAATGTTGTTGCTGCAGTAATTGGGACGTGTGCTCTCTCACCATCTCTCTCTGTTAGCTAAGGTGCTCTCAGTATCCTAGCTGTTTTCTATTTGTTCCTGCCAGTGACAGACCCACATTTTTGGGGCTCTGAAGCTTAAACTGTTGTTATGGGGGTCCATTTACAACCCGCAACCAGGTCTGGGTAACCACTGTTATCTTTTTTAATGGTGTCGTTCCATGACAGATATCCACAAAATTTAATTTAACCACTACATCTCAGATTCATTTCACCTTTATTGCTTGCTTTACTTTTCTAAATTTAACATTTTTGAGTATTGAGACATTTTAATGGCTCCCAGTATCTGAATGGTTTGTCAACCATGTGGTTCATGTAATTTTGTTTGAGGAGTAACCCTATGTTGGTTAGACATCTACAGTATATCTATAAAAAGCTATAGGTCATCTGTCTGTCATGCAAAAACTTACGGTTCCCTGAGCCTTGAAAATAATTCTAAATCATTATTTTGTTTTCTATACCTCTCCATTATTACCAAGCATGTTCCTTGATGGGAATCACTAGTAGTCACTCAGGGAATACTTTGACTACTTTAGGCTGTCATCAGGAGAGCATGGTGGATGCATCCATCTCTTTTAATGCACAGTTTGAATAGGGACATTGTTGTGAAACAGAAAGGGAATGGTCAATGGCTTTTGTAGCCACTTTTAACCTGATTTACTAAAACAAATCTGCAGAATGTGGACCTGTTATGTGAGCCTTGTGAGACATATTTTTAGTACAGAGCAGCTTCTTTAAAAAGCTGCATCACATACTACCCTTTTGATTGTTTATTTTTACACTGTATTACTCATATATACTGTATAATTCTAAGATGGATGTTGTTAAATAGACAGTCTTAATACCAGGAGATATGAATGGTCTCAAATACATTAGTTTATAAGTTTAAATTTTTAAAGTCTGCTGGTAATATGTTGCTTCTAGCTGTCTTATGGAGAAGGAAGCACTTGAAGTGTTCATATTTCATGTGAAAGTATTAACACATCACCCAGTAGTCCTTACTGCAGGGGATTATGCACTGCATAGCATATTGTTTGAAAATTATACAAAAGCATCTGTCTTTTTTGCCCCTAAGCAAAGTTTAAAGTCGAAAAGCAAAAATCAGTCCTGTGGTTTTTGATTTTGAGATGCATCTAAACCTGTGCAGATGCATTTTTTCATACATTTATTATGGATCTATCCTGTAATTCCTTGCTCTTATGTTCATTTTGTGATTTAATAATCTGATTATTTACTGTTACTAATATAGCGTGGTGTAAATTAAACTACCTGTTGTATTTCATTCAAATTATTATAAATACAAAAATGTAAAAAAGCACATATTTTGAATACTCAACTCATCAAAAATCTACTTGATTTTGCATTTATCTTGGTTTGGATTGTGTTAGTGCAGTGAAACCATTTCAAATAATACATACTTGAGAAAAATATGAGTAGAAATTAAAATAACCTTCTGACATTTCAGGCAGATGAACAGGTAATCAGTCTAGAATTCCCACATCAGTGTCCAGTGAGACTGTGAATGAGTGTGAAAGGTTGAATGGATTCACACTAAACATCTGCTATTATTCTGTACAAAGCAGACTGCATGTTGAGGGTGACTGAATAACATCGAATAAAAATGAAACACAAAAAAGCAGACTATTAAAAAAATGTGTTAACTTTCAGATTGTATTTTGCAGATATGTAAAATGATCTGGAGTGAAATTAAATTAAAACTGCACAGTATGATTAGTTGCATTAAGTCATTATTCAAATATTCCTACATTCATCTGTTTTTCAGGGTCCACCTTTTTGTTACATGATAGCAGAATGTCAGGGCCTTTATCACAAGAACATAATAATAAAAGAAATTAAACAAACGAGGGGAGACAATTCAGTTCATTAGAAATGTTTTTTAGCTAATAGGTAAGCTGTCTCAATATCTCATCCAGATGTTTCTTAAAGGTTGTCCACATTTCGGCTACAACTACATGGCTTTGTGATTTGTTACAGATTTACACAACTCTTTGGATAAAGAAGTGCTTTCTGACTTTAGACTTAACTGCACTTCTCCCATATTTCTACTGGTGTCTTTAAGTATGTGATTCACCCTTAAGTTGAAAGAATTCTGCTATATCTACTTATCAATGCCTTTCTGAATTTTAAAGTCTTGGATTCAGTCCCCAGACATTTGTCTGTGCTCAAGGCTAACCAGGATTAATTCTTTGAGTCTGTCAGAGTAGATGTACTTGAGTCCAGGTATTCTGGTTGCTCTGTTCTGAATATCTTCAAGTGCTGGTGTGTCTTTTTTATAGAGTGGTGACCAGAATTGTATACAATACTCCAGGTGTGGTCTCATTAGTGCATTATATATTCAGCATAACATATCTTGATTTATATTCAGCTGTTTATGATATACTTCAAACTAACATTTTATCTGCCTCATTTTTAATTGCTTCTATACTTAGAGTTAGATAAGGGGCAACAGCAAATCCAAAGCAAAATGACAGTCCATCCTAGGGCACATTCTCATGCACTCATCAACATTCACTCATGCAAGGAAAATTTAGCTTTACTATTTAACCTTAATATTTACAGTATGTATGCCTCTGAGATGTGTTAAAATTCCAACATACCTGGAAGACTCCTCACAAGACTGATTTAAAGCCCAAATGCTTTAAAAAATGAAGGGATTTATACTTTATGAATAATATATATATATATATATATATATATATATATATATATATATATATATATATATAAAATGATATACATTCAGATACATTTCTTTAATAGGAATGGTGCAAGATTTTAATTGTATGAAGCAGAGATACATATTAAGACAGATCAACTCCAAAGGCAGTCACAATGCCTTGAAATTCTGAAGCTTTGTTAAGGATATATTGTGGCGAGTGGCTGGGGCGGTACCCAGCCGGGATGCCTGGAAGGACCAGAAGAGGGACTACGCCTCCTCTGGACCACGAAAGGGAAGCCACCCTGGTTGGTATGGGGACCACGGGAACAGAGCATGGAAGCTCAACCCTATGGGGTCCCGTGGTCACCACCGGGGGGCGCCCAGATGCCTGAAGAGCTCTGGACATCAGCACTTCTGCCACACCTGGAAGTGCTGGCGGAAGGATTACCAGGGACACCTGGAGTGCTTCCAGGTGCTCAACCGGCACTTCTGCCACACCAGGAAGTGCTGGCGGAAGTTCATCGGGATGCACCTGGAGCACGTGAACATAAAAGGGGCCGCCTCCCTCCATTCGACAACTAGAGCTGGGTGGAAGAGGATGAAGCCTGGAGGAGAGGAGTAGAGGTGGTAAAAAGAGGCATTGTGTGAGGCCTGGACTTGAGGGTGATCATGTGCTGTTGGACATTGTAAATAGGAAATGTTTAATAAAGGCGTGTGTGGTGTCTACTTGTCTGTGTCCGGGCTGCTTTCTACAATATATATATATATATACTAGCAAAATACCCGCGCTTCGCAGCGGAGAAGTAGTGTGTTAAAGAAGCAATGAAAAGAAAAGGAAACATTTTGAAAATAACGTAACATGATTGTCAATGTAATTGTTTTGTCACTGTTGTGAGTGATGAGTGTTGCTGTCATATATATATATATATATATATATATATATATATATATTTACACACACACACACACATAAACATATATATATACATATCTATACATATACACATAAATATACACACACACATATATACATACATATATATATCTACATATATACACACAAATACATATATATATATATATATACATACACACACACACATATATAAACATATATACATATACATACATATCTACATATATACACACACAGCTATTTCGTATCAGTGCAATACACTACTTGTTAAAATGGATAACTCCCGCTCTTACGTGCAAGTCTGCGTGGATATTATGAACTATCGTATTTGTTCAAGTTCTATTTAAATTTTAAATAGAAGGAATTTTTATTTAGTCGACAGAAATATCTTTGGTAGGAATGGTAAAAACAGACAGGAATATTATTCGTGAATAAATCAACTCAAACCTTAAACAACTTATAATATTTTGCTCTCCATAAAAATATATCCTGTCTAAATTATACAAGTTAGAAATAAAGTAAACGTTAAAAGAACAAACATTCAAATTTCTTTACTCTTATGTAATTTTATATAAAAAATAATAAGATTTTGCTCTCCATAAAAATATATCCTGTCAAAATTATACAAATTCAAATATGAACATGCTGCATAACAAAACCTAGAAATATAAATAAAATGTGTTCCTTTCAGCAATAACAAATCAAATCATTCAGTTGTCTTTGCTCATATGTCATTTTAGAGCTGGACGCCTGGCATCTTTTTTTGGCAACAAGTTCGTTTCTGTTTGGTGTGAGGTTCTGTGTTGTGGAGATTCTCAGGATGGATTGCAGGTGCTCATCAGTGAGGCGACTCCTGTGTGCTGTTTTGTTAGTCTTTATCACTGAGAAGAGCTTCTCACACAGATATGTGCTACCAAACATGCACAAGGTTCGAGCCGCATGTAGACGGACTTTTTGTTCTTCAAAGTCACCAAAGCGCCGTGCAAACTCAGTGCGCTCAGTTTATCAGCAAAGTGCGTATTTGGGAACACCGTAGTGACGACTTGGTTTAACATTACTTGGCAACAGGGAAAGTGGGGCAAGTTGCACTAGTGCATTTGTGTCTCCCATAAAAGCAGCTTCACTTGAAATCACTTTGTGATTGTGCACGGGTAAAAACGTCCGCTGAAGTGTCAGATTCTTATTTAATTCTTCTGCTTTCTGTATCTTCTGCATTGCATTCAGGTTACCCTGATGTTTTGTCTCATAGTGCCGTCTTAGATTAAATTCTGTAATTACAGCCACATTAGCTCCACAAATGAGACACACGGGTTCAGTAAACATATACTCAGCCTCCCATCGGTTTTTAAAGGCTCTATTTTCAGAATCAACTTTTCTCTTCAGCATCGTGTGAGCTAGCTTCACAATAACTTGCAGCATCATAAGCTACACTTGATTACGCGGTAAGTGTTTGGCAAGGCAGCTGAAGCGCTGCATTATGGGATCTGTAGTTTATTGTGTTACCAGCGCTTCATATACCGGGCCATTAATAACAATAATACAGTATATAAAATGATCTGCGGGCGGATATAATTACGCCGGGCGGATGTGGCCTGCCCTTGAGTTTGACACATATGGACTAAATAGAACTTGAAAAGATATATTTTTTCAAATGTGATCGCGCAATTCAGATAGAGTTGGCGCACTACAGCCTGCATGCCTCAATAAGTCATCCTCCCCTCGCTCTTACTTTTTTACCGTTCATCTAATGAATACACTGAGTATGGCTTTACCAAAACAATCATTGATGGCGAATAAAGTATCCATTATTGAGTATGTAGATCGGGATATATATATATACATATATATATATATATTCAGCGTATCAGCGAGAAGTAGTGTGTTAAAAAGCTAGAAAAGAAAAGGGAACATTTTAAAAATAACGTAACATGACTGTCAATATACAGTATTTGTTTTGTGAGTGTTACTGAGTGTTGCTGTCATCAAGGATTTGATTATCATTATTTCTTTCAATCAGGTTCGTATTTGTAGGATGTGTTGTGTTCAAGTTACATTCCGTGTTTGTCAATCGTTGTAAAGATGACAGGTTTCATTCATCGATTCGTTTCTTACTGCATCAATAAACAGCTCGTCTTCTTCTTTATCTGAGACCTGACACACTGCATGCACGGGTTTTTTTACACTGTCTTCCTTTAGCGGGACATTGACTTTTCCAACGTGTGCTTTGTTTCCAGTAGTTGGATTTATGAATATGCTTGTATGTATCAGGCGCTTCATATTTTTGCTGCCTTTTCAATTGTGTAATTCGGTTTTGTTCAGCTCTTTGGAACTGTTGCTTTTATCTGTGCACTGCGTCAGTTCACGTGAGCCACTCGGTGTACATGCATCGAAGGTTCCCAGCTGTGCTGGTGCCATCTCGTGCTATGTCCATGGCTGTATTTAATGTTACCTTAGTCCTGGCACTTAAAACTTTCTCTCGCAGTTTCGCTGAGTTTGTGTCAAACACCACCCTGACCATCTCATCTTCCTCTCCATAAGCACAGTCCTTCACCCGTGAATATTTACCCGTGGCAGTTTGCTATTGGATTGCGCTGACGGACGGCCTTATATGGGCAGGCACTAAATTACAAGCGCCAGCGCAGCCTGTCTATGAACTTAATTTAAAGTGTAGGTTTACATCGTGCTTTGTTTCAGTAGCAGAACTCATGAATATGGTTGTATATGTCACTTCGCTCGCTTCTTATTGTTTAGCTGCCTTCTCAATTATATAATGCATGTTTTCTTCAGCGCTTTTTGAGGTCTTCCTGGTTTTCTATGTACTGCATGATTACGTGAAGGCGTGATGATGTCACACGAAACTCCGCCCCCACGGCGTTGAAGCTCATCTCTATTACAGTAAATGGAGAAAAACTGCTTCCAGTTATGACCATTACGCATAGAATTTCGATATAAAACCTGCCCAACTTTTGTAAGGAAGCTGTAAGGAATGAACCTGCCAAATTTCAGCCTTCCACCCACACGGGAAGTTGGAGAATTAGTGATGAGTCAGTGAGTGAGTGAGTGAGTGAGTGAGTGAGTGAGGGCTTTGCCTTTTATTAGTATATATATATATATATATATATATATAAACTGCTCAAAAAAAACACTTTGAAAACACATCAGATCTCAATCATGCTAGATATCTATAGTGATATGGACTGGGTAATGTGTTAGGAAATAAAGGATGCCACATCGTTTGATGGAAATGAAAATTATCAACCTACAGAGTGCTGAATTCAAAGACACCCCAAAAATCAAAGTGAAAAAATGATGTGGCAGGCCAGTCCATTTTGCTGAAATTTCATTGGAGCAACTTAAAATCATACTCAGTAGCCACCCTCATGAAGTCTGTTTCTGACTGTTTGGTCAGAGACAGTCCGACCAGTGGCCTGCTGGAGGTCATTTTGTAGGGGTCTGGCAGTGCTCATCCTGTTCCTCCTTGCCCAAAGGAGCATATACCGGTCCTGATGATGGGTTAAGGACCTCCTACGGTCCTGTCCAGCTCCCCTAGAGTAAATGTCTATCTCCTGGAATCTCCTCCATGCCCTTGAGACTGTGCTGGGAGACACAGCAAACCTTCTGGCAATGTCACATATTGATGTGCCATCCTGGAGAAGTTGGACTACCCGTGCAACCTCTATAGAGTCCAGGTATCACCTCATGCTACCAGTAGTGACAATGACATTAGCCAAATGCAAAATTAGTGAAAAAACAGTCAGAAAAGATGAAGAGGGAAAAATGTCAGTGGCCTCCACCTGTTAAACCATTCCTGTTTTGGAGGTTGTCTTATTGTTGCCCCTTTAGTGCACCTGTTGTTAATTTCATAAACACCAAAGCAGCTTAAACTAAATAAAAGCACCCTCTGCTACTTAACTGATCAGATCAATATCCCAGAAGTTCCACTGACTTCATGCTATACTCTGATTAAAAAGTGTTCCTTTCATTTCTTTTCAGCAATTGTGACAGATAGGGGGTTGTTGTCATCCCCTTGAACCCCCGGACCAGATGCCAGACACCAGATAAAAGTCCAAATTTTTTATTTATTACAATAATAAAGTGCACAAAGCACCCTCCACTCCACAATACTCGTACATCTATAACAATACAATTCACAATACAATTCCTCCACTCCCATACACGTTGTCACCCTGCCACCCAACTTAGCTCGCCCGTCTGGGATCTCCCACAGTCCTTTATAGTCCATGACCGGGTCAGGTGAGAAACTCCTTTTCTTCCACCCGGAAGTACGTCATTTCTTCTGTCCATGTGACTGGGACGAACTTCAGGGCTGTATGGAAAATAAACGTCTCTGTGCCTCCCTGCAGCGCCCCCTGGCGGCCCCGACGTTATCCAGCAGGGCTGTGCATTAAAACTCCATAGTCCATGATGCCCTGCTGGAATTTGGGGGATCTCCACGTCGCAGGGAGGGCTCCCTCTGGCGGCTTGGGGGTATTGGTCGGGATAAGCTGCCGGCCATAGTCCACACTATATATATATATATATATATATATATATATATATATATATATATTGTATGTATATACACTCACCTAAAGGATTATTAGGAACACCTGTTCAATTTCTCATTAATGCAATTATCTAATCAACCAATCACATGGCAGTTGCTTCAATGCATTTAGGGGTGTGGTCCTGGTCAAGACAATCTCCTGAACTCCAAACTGAATGTCAGAATGGGAAAGAAAGGTGATTTAAGCAATTTTGAGCGTGGCATGGTTGTTGGTGCCAGACGGGCGGTCTGAGTATTTCACAATCTGCTCAGTTACTGGGATTTTCACGCACAACCATTTCTAGGGTTTACAAAGAATGGTGTGAAAGGGAAAAACATCCAGTATGCGGCAGTCCTGTGGGCGAAAATGCCTTGTTGATGCTAGAGGTCAGAGGAGAATGGGCCGACTGATTCAAGCTGATAGAAGAGCAACTTTGACTGAAATAACCACTCGTTACAACCGAGGTATGCAGCAAAGCATTTGTGAAGCCACAACACGCACAACTTTGAGGCGGATGGGCTACAACAGCAGAAGACCCCACCGGGTACCACTCATCTCCACTACAAATAGGAAAAAGAGGCTGCAATTTGCACGAGCTCAACAAAATTGGACAGTTGAAGACTGGAAAAATGTTGCCTGGTCTGATGAGTCTCGATTTCTGTTGAGACATTCAAATGGTAGAGTCAGAATTTGGCGTAAACAGAATGAGAACATGGATCCATCATGCCTTGTTACCACTGTGCAGGCTGGTGGTGGTGGTGTAATGTTGTGGGGGATGTTTTCTTGGCACACTTTAGGCCCCTTAGTGCCAATTGTGCATCATTTAAATGCCATGGGCTACCTGAGCATTGTTTCTGACCATGTCCATCCCTTCATGACCACCATGTACCCATCCTCTGATGGCTACTTCCAGCAGGATAATGCACCATGTCACAAAGCTCGAATCATTTCAAATTGGTTTCTTGAACATGACAATGAGTTCACTGTACTAAAATGGCCCCCACAGTCACCAGATCTCAACCCAATAGAGCATCTTTGGGATGTGGTGGAACGGGAGCTTTGTGCCCTGGATGTGCATCCCACAAATCTCCATCAACTGCAAGATGCTATCCTATCAATATGGGCCAACATTTCTAAAGAATGCTTTCAGTACCTTGTTGAATCAATGCCACGTAGAATTAAGGCAGTTCTGAAGGCGAAAGGGGGTCAAACACCGTATTAGTATGGTGTTCCTAATAATCCTTTAGGTGAGTGTATATATATATATATATATATATATATATATATAAATATATATATATATATATATAGTAAAAGCTGGCCCCGGCACAGACAGACGGACATCATTTTTGCACCCACACACCGTTTATTTACACTTATTTACAATATACAAATGTCACGTGCACTCACGAACCCCAGTGCCTCTAGCACTGATTCCCCCAAGTCCAGGGCCCACAGTTCTGTGCCTTGCTTCCTGGCCGCCTCCTGTCCTCGCTCTCCAGCTCAGTCCGCTTCCTCCCGACTTCCCCAATGACTGGAGGAGGCGGCCCTAAATAAGGCTCCCGGATGAGCCCCAGGTGTTCCGTCCTTAGCCACGCCCAAGCGTGGCGGAAGTGTCGGCTGTCTTCCTGGCAGCTCTCCGGGTGCCACAAAGTCTTCCCCGGCACTTCCTGGTGTGGCGGAAGTGCGGGCTCCCGGATAATTAGGCACCGGGCGCCGCCTGGCGGTGGCCACGGGTCCCGAGGGCTGGGCTTCAAAGCCCTGTACCCGAGGCCCCCTGCCTAACCAGGACGGACGCCCCCACTCTGTCTGGAGGAGGCACTCGCCCTCCTCCGGTCCTCCAAGGCGTCCCGGCCGGGCTCCAGCCCGACCGGCAACCGCACGGATAAACCGGCATCGGGGCGCCGCCTGGCGGTGACCACGGGCCCCTACAGGGAAGGGCTTCCATGCCCTCAACCCGTGGCCCCAACAGAACCAGGACGGGCGCCCCTCGCGGTCTGGAGGAGGCACAAGCCCTCCTCACGTCCTCCTGGGAGCCGGCGGGGACCATATATATATATATATATATATATATATATATATATATATATATATATATATATATATATATATATATATATATATATGAGGGCCGTTCAGGAAAAAAGATTGGTTTGTAAATATATACATTGGTTCAGATATTTATATCGGTTCAGATACATTGGTTTGAATATATACATTGGTTTTAATACATCCATTCAGATATATATTTCGGTTCAAATATATACATTGGTTGGGATGTATTGGTTGAGATATATACATCGGTTTGAATACATCCGTTCAGATATATACATTGGTTGAGATATATATATTGGTTGATATACATTGGTTTAAATATATATATTGGTTAAAATAGATTGGTTTAGATATATACATCGGTTCAGATACATCCGTTCTGATATATATATTGG